>NC_052507.1:1314085-1376585 GCF_014356525.2 Nilaparvata lugens
GGAGGAGTAGATGATGTAGAAGGGGGAGGGGGAGAAGGAGGTCAAGGAGAAGTAGGAGGAGGAGGAGGAGGAGGAGGAGGAGAAGGAGAAGGGGGAGGAAGACAAGGAGGTCATGAAGGATAGAATGAGTGGAGGAAAAGGAGGAAGATGAGTAGGAGAAGGAGGAGTAGATGATGTAGAAGCGAGAGGGGGAGAAGGAGCTGAAGGAGAAGGTGGAGTAGTAAGAGGAAGAGGACGAGAAGGAGAAGGAGGAGGATGAGGCGTGGTGGAGAAGTAGGAGAAGTAGGAGGAGGAGGAAGTGATGAAGAAAAGGAAAGGAGCGGACTGTTAGAGAAACGTAGAAAGGGATATAGATTGATCAGTATGTGAAGAAGAAGTAATGAAGAACGAGAAGAAGAAGACGCGTACGAAAAAGGAGAAAAGAAGGAAGAGATGGTGGAGACGAGGACGAATATGAGAATGGGAGAGGAAGATAGAATTAAGGAGAATGTCAGAAGAACGAGAATATAAATAGAGGAATGAATGGGAAAAGAAGAAATTGATTGATTGATTGAGTACTTTATTCATGTAGATTACAATATATACTGGCTTATATACTTATATACAATAGCTTACAATACAGCAAAATTATAGATGAATTTACATAATATAGACTAAGAAAATAATTATTGAACTGTATATGATATGAAAAAGCAATTTGTAATATAATAACTATAGATAAATTATATTGTTATGCATCTACATAAATTGGCGGAGCTTTGGACATATCAATGTCCATTCTTCGGAAAGAATATTAAAAATATCCTCCCCACTAACTTTCTACCAAATGTAAAGAGATAAAGAGGAGGATGATGAGAAGAGATAGAAAGGGATGAAGGTTGAAGAAAAAGATGGGAGAGAGAGAGAGAGAGAGATGTAGGTCAATGATGGTGAAGATGTTCAAAGGGGAAAAGGAGAAGAAAAAGAAGGAGAATGAGTAGAATATGAATATTATAGAATAAGTATTAGGAAGATAAAAGTAAAAGTAGTAGAGGAAGAAAAAGTATAAGAAAATAGGAAGGATGAGGAGAAGAAGAAGTAGAAGGGAATAAGAAGGAGGATAATAAGGCAAATTATGATTAGAAGAGGTAGTAGGGAAATGAAAAGAAGAAGAAGAAGGAAAAGAGAAGCTGGAAAATAATATGTTGGAGAGGGAGTGAGGAAGAGAAGAAGAAGGAGGAGAAGCTGGATAATTGAGTAGAAGAAAGAGGAGGAAGAAAAGGAAAGAAACGGTATGATTGAGAGATGAAGGGAGACTTAAGATGGAGAAGAAAAGGGAGAGGTGAAATAGGGGTGGATTAGGAGAATGAGGAGAGAAATATGTATTTGAAGATTAAGGATAGATATGAATTGAGAAAGGAGGAGGATGATGTAGAATGAATGTGAGGAGTAAGATTAAAAATAAGGAGAATGAGAAAAAGAAGAAGAAGAGAAGAAGAAGAAGAAGAAGAAGAAGAAGAAGAAGAAGAAGAAGAGAAGAAGAAGAGAAGAAAAAGAAGAAGAAGAAGAAGAAGAAGAAGAAGAAGGAGAAGAAGAAGGAGAAGAAGGAGGGTCAGAATAAATCAAGTAGAAAGAATAGAATAATAGATAAAGAATAGATAATTAGAAGAAAGAGTAGGGAGAAAAGGGGAGAAACGGTATGATAGAGAGATGAGGGAGACTTAAGATGGAGAAGGAAAGGAAGAGGAATAGAGGACGAGTAAGAGAATGAGGAGAAAGAGAGGTATTGTGAGATTGACGACAGCGATGAATTGGGAGAAAGAGATAAGAATTTAGAATAAAGATGAGGAGGAGATTGAAAAAGAAGAGCAGGAAGAAGGAGAAAAAAGAGTAGAAGAAGAGGGAGAAGAAGAAGAAGAAAGAGAAGAAGAAGAAAGAGAAGAAGAAGGGTGATTAGAGTGTAGAGGGGGGGAGAGATGGGAGATGAAAGGTTGCGAAAAAGAAGGGTCAAGATGCGTTATTGCCTTCCGAATGAAAGGAGAGCCTGTTTTGTGCCCTTGACTTGCCCTTAGGCCCTTAAGGGGGCGTACGACCGCAAACCTTGCCCCTAAGTCGAGCCTAATCTGAAGAAATTGTATTGAGATAAGCCTTTCTCTCTCTTTTCGGTCGCATTTCAACGCTCTAAGGCACCGCTGTAGGCTGAAGGCTGAGGGTAGGCAACCAGCTTAACAAGCCCACTGATAACTTTTGGTCTAAGTAGAATCTAAAATAAAAAAATGGTCAAATTGCCTTTTATCTTAGTTATCAGGATGCTATGATACCATCAAATTATAGATTATACTATAGTGAGGTCCACGTTATAATGACAGTGAAGAAAGATAGCAGAACAACGTTGCCGAACCACTCTCTCTCTGTCTTCTCAATGCCTTCTATAGACGGTAGCTAATACAGGTTTATTGATGTAATATTAACTTTTCATTCTCGTTTAAAATGAACAATTATATTTTTTTGAACAGAAATCATATTTTTCAATCATTTTATAATGAATCATTATAATATTGAGATGGAATATTCAGTTAAATAATTATTAATTCTACATTGTTCAAAGATGATCTGGAAACAGAGCAAAGTGAGAAAGAGATAACGCTATCCGCTTTGTTGAATGATAGACAAGGATAGCAGCAACATTGCTAGAAACCACTTTCATTATAACGTTGACCTCATGGACCTCACTATACATTATTTCATGTTATAATATCTAGAATACCGTAACTATACGACCAGAGTTATGAATCTCTTAAATAAAGAACAAAATATTATTCAATATACTTGTTGATAGATTTGTGCCCCCAATTTTGTAAGGATTTTAAATGTATAATACAGTAGAACAGAAAAGGAAAAAAAATCTGGTGTGGCGCACTCACACAACTTTCCTTGCCGTTATGAAAATCGATCACCTGACGCTAGTGCTCCCGCGCATTTCAAGTCTACTATTCAAATATTTGAGCCAGCTGGTGACAGGGCAATAACGCTGGAGACACACGAGGTATGCTTTCTCTTCATAGTGAATGATTTAATAGAATCAACAATAATTTGCAATTGAATAATCACATTTTCTCGAATTTAAAGCTTATTTTCAATTTTAGGTGAAAATGTTACTGAACATTAATTGTAGAGATTTTCATGCTCAATCTACTCCACTTGATTTTTTTGTTTCAATTGTATATGAAGCCTAATAATTGGGAATCTATCTGCATTGATGGGGCGGAGCTCCTGAAATTTTTACAGATATGGGACTTGTGGGAGTTGATAGAGCTTATCGATGACTATTCTAGGTATGAATTTGATCAAAATCGTTGGAGCCGTTTCCGAGAAAATCACGAAAAACCCTGTTTTTGACAACATTTTCGCCATTTTAGCCAGATTTAAGCCCTCATGGACTCAAAACACTTTAATATGATCCAGGTACAGCATTAGTCGATTGTACAAAAACTTGATTGGCTGATAATGTAAAACCGTCGGTCCCGGCTGCCTAGAAAGCAGTCGTTGGGTTATGTCAGAGGCCCTGAAATTGATCAGTTGCGACCTGAAAACTCTGACACCAGACCTGAGTGAGCCAGGTCACTCGATATTATTATTATTACTTTCCTTGCCCTATTACCATAGGTAAGGAAAGTATTGCTTTCCGAAAAAAATTAAGGTACCCTAATTTCTAAATTCCCATACGTTTCAAGGTCCCCTGTTTTTAGTCCAAAAAACTGGTTTTTGGGTATTGGTCTGTATGTGTGTGTGTGTGGTAGGTGTGTGTGTGTGTGTGTGTGTGTGTGTGTGTGTGTGTGTGTGTGTTGTGTGTGTGGTGTGTGTGTGTGTGTATGAGTGTATGTGCGTCTGTGTACACGATATCTCATCTCCCAATTAACGGAATGACTTGAAATTTTGAATGTAACCTCCTTACAATATAAGGATCCGACACGAACAATTCCGATAAAATGCGATTCAAGAAGGCGGCTAAAATGGCGAAAATGTTGTCAAAAACATGGTTTTTTGTGATTTTCTCGGAAACGGCTCCAACGATTTTGATCAAATTCATACCTAAAATAGTCATCGATAAGCTCTATCAACTGCCACAAGTCCCATATCTGTAAAAATTTCAGGAGCTCCGCCCCATCAATGCAGATAGATTACCAATTATCAGGCTTCAGATACAATTTAAACAAAAAAAAAAAATCAAGTGGAGTAGATTGAGAATGAAAATCTCTACAATTAATGTTCAGTAACATTTTCACCTAAAATTGAAAATAAGTTTTAAATTCGAGAAAATGTGATTATTCAATTGCAAATTATTGTTGATTCTATTGAATCATTCACTATGAAGAGAAAGCAGACCTCGTGTGTCTCCAGCGTTATTGCCCTGTCACCAGCTGGCTCAAATATTTGAATAGTAGACTTGAGATGCGCGGGAACACTTGCCTCTGGTGATCAAATTTCATAACGGCAAGGAAAGTTGTGTGAGTGCGCCACACCAGATTTTTATTAGACCTATTGAAAAATATTTTTTGTCTTAATAACTAAGTAGCCGGAGATCAATTCTGATCTCAAGACTAAAATAGTTGCAATTAAAGCAGAGACTCATTCACTCTTCTCCAGATCAGAGGCTTAGAAACTTACGTACAATACTAGTTGTACCAAGAACTGCTGCTTTCTGCATAATTCTCATATGCCAGTTCTCCAACTGTAGTTGTTCCATTGCTTGTCTCCATTCTTTTGTGACCAGTCCATCGGCAGACACTACTATAGGGATTATCACCACCTACCTTAATTTATACATATCTTTCAGTTCAACTGACAGGGGCTGGTATTTTCTTTTCTTTTCGGCAATAGTACTCACAAGATTCTCATCAAGGGGCACTGCCACATCAATTATGTAAGCCTCTTTATTCTTTCTGTCAAACAAGACGATGTCTGGCCTGTTAGCCTCCACTGCTCTGTCACTTGTCATACAACAATCCCAAAGAAGTCTTCCCTTTTCACCATTCAAGACCATATCTGGCTTACACTTGTAATAGGGCACATCAATCGCTATCAACTCATATCTTTTCGCCATTGCCTGATGAACCACTTTGGCCACATTGTTGTGCCGCTGCAAATACTCTGTATTAGCTAGTACAGAGCAGCCACCACAAATATGCTGTATCGATTCTATGGCTTTCCTGCAGAGCCGACAGCTACTATCCACTGTGAGTCCCATCACATATCTTTTGTAGGCTGTAGTGCTGATTACCTGGTCCTGAATGGCAAACATGAAACCTTCAGTCTCACCGAATATTCCACTAGTTTGCAACCATTCAATTGATTCTTTTCTGTCAACACAATCAGAATGAAGTGCTGCAGCAATTATTGTTATTATTATTATTCTTGTTATTGTTATTATTATTAGTATTATGTGAATCCATAGAGAAATATTTTGACGCCTCATACATCGAATGAACGGACAATGGTCCATATGAATAAAACCAGAGCAAATGCTCATGAGCAAGAGCATGGAGCATAAGGTTTTGCTCATGAGCAAAAGGTAGAAGCAAAAGCATTTGCTCATTTTTATATGAATAAGCTTTACCTTTTACTCTTACCTTATGCTCCTGAACTCTGGAGCAAATGCTCACGTATTTCAAAGATTTTTCATCAGCTGATTCGCTTTTGTAGCCTTACTTTGTTTTTATAGCTCACGGAAGCGCTAAATATGCAAATAGGGTGCACCGCTTGTGTTTGCGTCGTCTGCTGTGTTTCTATTTATGAATAGAGTTTTAGGTTAGTTGATTTTAGAATTTGAAATAATAGCGTGAAAAAATGTCATCTCTATAATAATCTTCAGCATATTCTTATAATATCAATAGCCTTCTTATAATCGTCTACACTTTCATCTTCTTAAATACCTATTTCCTATTTTGTGATGGCTATCTTTATAACTGGTAGCTATCTTTTGTATTTATTCTTTTGTAGGGATAATGGTAATATGTATCATGGTTGAATCTAAAAAGAGTTTTATAGTTCTCAACTATTGGTTGTGATCGTATCTGGTATAGTTTCCTTTTCCTCATACGAATTAGTTGAGCCATTTTACTATGAGCAAAAGGTGATAAGCTGCTCTAGACTAGACCCCACCTTTTTGAAGCATTTGCTTCAAAAGTTGAGCAAATGCTCTAGTTTATTCATACAATTTTGAGCAAAAGCATTTACTTTTGAGCAAATGCTCAAACTATTTTTTTGATGAGCATGAGCAAAAGGTTTTGCTCACGTTTATTCATAGAAAATGAAGCAAATGCTCCATATTTTAGAAGTATAAGCAAATGCTCAACTTTATTCATATGGCCCATCAAGTGACCAAGGCACAGAGCTTCAGGTACATTTCTGCCAAATCGGATTACTCATGGATGATCATATAAATTGGGTGAGACAGATCACATAAATGAATAATTGGGTGAGGTGGATGATATAGATTGGGTGAGTTGGAACCAGAGTGGACACGCTCTCACAACGCAACGCTTCTAAGCAACATTAATCCTATAGAGGGACTCATTTAAAACGGTCAGCAATGGTTGGGTGAGACGTATTGGGGTTGTTTTCAGGAAATACTGCCAGTTGAAGATGCAGCAGAGGGATGGTCGACTGGGATTAATAGCCGAGGATATCGGAATGGCTGTTATTTGGTCTGGAAATGTCCCTTCCTGTTCGGTCATCTGTTCAGTCTCACTCTCACTCACTCTCTCTTTGTCTCTCTCTCCGGTTTGGATTACCGCTCCCTGATTTTATATTCTCAATCTGTACATTCAACTCTCTCTCTATCCCTCTCACTCTCTCTCTCTCCATCTGTGTCACTCCCTCTCTCTCCCTTCCTTCCCCTCTCTATCTCTCTCTTTCTGAGTTGGCTTACTGTTCCCTAATTCCATATTCTCAATCTGGACATTCAACTTCCTACAGTAGGGAAAACTTTGTGGAAAAAGCTCTGACTATAGTCCGGTCCACGCTATAATGGCAGTGGAGAAAGATAGGGGAACAACGTTGCCAATCTCCTCTGTATTTTGTCAATTGTATTTTCCTCTAGATTCTTTGGAAAGGATTGTTTTACTTTCATTCTTTTCACATTTTTCTCTATAATAATGAAATTAATTTGATTATTCTGAGTAAATGCTTTTTGCTTTTTTTACATTTTTCTTTATATGAATGTAATTAATTTGATTATTTCAACTGTGTAAATGCTTTTTTCTTTCTTTTCTTTATTTACTATATTTCAAAATGTATATGAGTTAAATTGTTGTTTCATTTAATTGTGTAAATAAGGCTCTTTATGGATCTCTGTGAGCCTTTGTATGTAAAGCAAATGAATAAATAAATAAATAAATCCTCTGTCTTGTCAATGCCCTCTATGGACGATATCTAATACAGCTTTATTGATGTAATATCAACTGTTCATTCTCGTTTGGAATGATAATAGTTATTTGTGCAACTAGTGCGCAAAGTGACTGTTTGCTGCACCGAAAGAACGTTTATGCCCGAGCCGTAGGCGAGGGCGGAATGGTTTTTTGAGTGCAGCAGATGAACTTTGCACACGTATTTCACATTAAGTTTTTCCTACAATTACCATTGAATATGAAAAGTGGGTAATTATGGGTAATATTGCCTGAAATGCATCAAATGTTTTTCTGTGTAATTTTATTATTGATAAAAACCTTAATTTATTGTCAAATTGGATAAAAATGTTGTCCTTGGTTATATAGTATATTTCGCACCTAGAGCAGAAAATGAGATTTTTCCAGCTCGAAATCGGTTTTCAAGTCCGAGGCCGTAGGCCGAGGACTAGAAAAGATTGAGAGCTGGAAAAACATTTTTGCCCGTGGTGCGAACGATATTTTTCGCCACACTACAGGTATTGCTGACAAAATAAATAAAGAATACAAAATAAAGAATACTTGTTACGCTATCGTACCTATCTCTTGATTTTAGTGGTAGAAGATTTGCAGTCAGGATTTCAGATTCTTTTAAAATTTCACTTGGAATACCACAGTCATCTTCAAGCATTTTTGAAAATTCGGAATGCACTAATCAACAATAAATAATGAATAAAACTGGTTGCAAAGCGAATTAGTTTGATTCGAAACTGGACTGAAATCATGGCGACTTCAGCACTGATGATGAAAGTGGACACTCGCCCGATCTAGCGGATGACTTATTAACTACTTCCATGAGCGGCTGGAAAGAGACAACTTTCTGGGCTAGACCGGAAAAGAAATCCTTTTCTGACGTCGTCTGCAAACAAGGTCTTTCAGATCTACTTAGGGACTGGAAAACAGCTGCTTTCTGTGCAGTGTGGCGAAAATATAATTATACTTAATAATTTGCGCGTTGTGCTTCGTTGCACCTCTGCTCACTATAGCAGCCCACTCACTGTTACCAACTTCATTTTGATTTTGCTGCACTGTTGCTCCATATAACCTACTAAGTATTTGCGTTGCCATGTTGCAAATCTGGAGTGCAGAAAAGATTTTTCCCACACTAGAGCGGAAAGTGATTCTTTGCGTTCTGTAATCAGTGCAGCAATGGCCACTTTTCAACGTAACTGTAGAAATAGTATATTTCGCACCTAGGGTCGAAAATGTACGTTTTCCGGCTCGAGATCGCGGTTTTCAAGTTCGAGACGAAGTCGAGAACTTGAAGCGTTCGAGAGCCGGATAACATTTTGCCCATGTTGCGAACGCTATTTTTCGCCACACCAAAAAAAAAAAAACTTCCCAATATTTATAAGAAATTGAAAATTAATAAAATTCAACAGCCTATTTTGATAGTTTGAATCTTGGTTATAACAACTTTTACTGTCAATTAATTTCAATATTACTAAATAATAATTCACAATAGTGACCATATTTTTATACTATTAATATTCGAATAATTGTTTGAATTTTTATAGCTCGCGCTTTGCGCCCGGTGCAATATCTCATGGATAGATGGATGAATAGAATTTTCATTACTATTTTGAAATAATGTGATGAAAAAAATTAATATAATTGCATATTTCACAGTTTTGTCTCAAAATATATCTAAATAATTGATTGAAATTTAAATTATGGTAACTAATATAAAAAATAGCTAATAAAAGTCGAAATTCATCGACAAAAAAAAATGTCATTGACCGAGATTCAAACCTAGATCGTGTTTGTCATTCACTGAGCTTTGAGTTCTGTTGTATTACGCCTTTACGCTCTCGGCTATTGCGTATTGTTAAACGTAGAGGCCTGACTGATAACTCTTAGCATACACGTAATACTGTAAACTAGACTTCTAAAAAAGTTTACTTCACTCCTAAAAAGCGTACAACCTTTGACTATAGAAGAAGGTTTTTCTTTCTATAGAAGAAGGTTCTTTCTATAGTCAAAGGTACAACAGACTTTGGCTCATGACTTATATTATTAAAATTAATATTATTATCTGTTTCACAATAAAATTTTCACTCTGAATTAAGTCAGGTAACGTATGTAGGCTACTATAATATAGTGTATAGCGGCATATTAATTTGAAGCCGGTTTGCCTGCATTTTCACAACAAAATATTGCTCTGAAATCATAGAGAAAACATTCGAAGATTCAATCTTGAGTGGGCCTGATGTTTTCTCTATATGTTCAATATTAAAGAAAAATATCTAAAAGTTTTAATAATGAATTACGGAAAATTACTAGGAATTTTTTAGTCAAGGCTGAGTTTCACAAGTAGGCTTACCTTAAACTTCAGATCTCTGCTGTATTTTCTTGTTATTATAGTTGATTGTATTGCATTAAGAAGTGGAATTCGATAATAAAAAAGAAACAATTATTACTCTACCTCACTTTTGAATATTGATACAATTATTGTACTTTGATTTCAAATTCATTCTTCACTTTTAAATACTTGCGATACGTACCTTCTGACAATGGACAATGCAGCCATTGTATTCATTGTTTGATATCAAAAACACAATAATAAATATTAAATTATTAAACAGTAATTTATAAAATATATTATGGACATAATACCGCGATTCACGATACATAATTATATAGATTATTACAGTCGTTATGAGATTATCTCTCTATGATTTTTGTGAGATCGGACACGATCAGCTGTTATTCAAGGTTATTTTACAGCCCTAAGGCCGTAAAGTTTTACCGGGCCTGGTCGGAAAACAATCACTTTCGGCCTCCATATGACGCACGTAAACCAGCTCATTACATCCAAGTGTGGCGAAAAATATATTTTGTTAAGCAAGAAATTATATTTTACAATAACTTCATAACAATTTTTTATAATTAAGATGGAATATTTTTTAAATTAATTATCAATTCTATATTCTTAAAAGACGATCTGACAACAGAGCAAAGCGAGAAAGTGATAGCGCTATCCGCTTTGTTGAATGATAGACAAGGATAGCAAGACCATTGCTTATCAAACACTGCCATTATAACGTGGACAACACTATAGGTTTTCTGGTAGAATGATAATTCTCGCATTCGTATTAATATTAATATCAGTGAAAGTTTTGCCAAAAAATAGAATACTGGATCGTTGTAATGTATTTGGTCTATCCGGAGAGAATGGAATTCATTTGGAAATAGCACCCTTTCATTGAAGTTGTCGTAACAATGAAAGGAGAACTTAAATCTGGAAGATAATATACTAGTAGTTCTGTGAACAGTAGACCTCACGCAGTATTCTCATCTACAAGTACCAGATAACAACTGTTTTAAATGTTAGCAAACTCAGTTCACGTTTGAATTTGTATTTCATATATAATTCATCCAGTTCCGTGATGATCTTTCTATCTGATGAAAATTAATTTTTTAGAATCGAAAATATTATAATTATTTCTCCAGCATTATTTAGTTCATTTGTTTTTTTTTATTCACTTATTAAATTAGTTTTTTCGAATGTGAAAATATTGATACTGATGGGCACGCATGGTAATACCATGACTGCAAAACAAAATATTGAGACCAAATACCTTAAAGCTGCGATAAGACCAAATTAAAAAAAAAAAATGTTAAGAACTCAATCCTTTAAGATTATATTAGATTGAACATAACTCATCATACACATGATGAACATGTGTGTTTGTCAACTTGCGTTCAATCTAATAGAATATATAAGGATTAGGTTATTAACATTTTGTTAATAACTTTGGTGTAAAACCAGCTTAAAGATGCATACCTTTTTAAGTCTTTGATTGAAACTATAGACCTTATACAAATACAGTAATAGACTGGCTTCTCCACACATCAAATCACTTGTCAGCTGATTTATGATGAATAATTCTATAGTCTGATTTTTACTCTAATATTGGCGTATGAAGGAGGCATCATTTCCTTTTTATTATCCTTGAAATGCAAAATTTCAAAAAACCTTGTATATACGTCGACGCGCAATTTAAAAAGGAACATACTTGTCAAATTTCATGAAAATCTATTACCGCGTTTCGCCGTAAATGCGCAACATATAAATATATAAACATTTGAACATTTAAACATTAAGAGAAATGCCAAACCGTCGATTTGAATCTTAGACCTCACTTCGTTCGGTCAATCAAATTGAAGAGAATTTCATGCTCTACAAACCTACGATAAGTATTGATTCATATAATGGATGCTTAAAGCATTGAGTTCAATAACAGTAAGTGATCAAGCACCTTCAAATGCTTCCAGAATCCTCTCCTTCGAATAAGACCAGAACTCCTTCAAAAGCTTTCAAAAGGTGAAGCAGTCAAAGGTAAAGGAGTCAACTAAAATCATTGTTCTTGAAGAAACAAATTCTCCAATTCAGAAGTTGTTCAAAAACGAATAACCCTAACCGAGCATTCAAAATGAATAAGTTATCATTGGGAAGGAATGCCGGCCATTCAATTACTCTCCAACTTTTATCGGAGAACTTACTTTTGTTCAAGTTCCAGAACGGCAATCCACTTTTCTCCCACAGAATGAATAATGCGATTATATTATTCATGCTGGTCTGAAGAAAAGGCAGACAATGTAATAAACGAATGATTAACCTGGAAGGAATCTCAAGAGGTGAATTTTCTCCTCGAGTTTCACCCGCTTTATCCTCTGGCAACAATCGTAGAATTCGGGTTTAGTGAGGGAGAGGAGGATTTCAATATGGCTAAAAGTGCGAGAGAAACATTGAAAGGCTTATAAAGGGAGAGCAGGTAGCCTTATATTCCCTTCAGAGCAACAACAAAGACCTGAAGTTCTGAAGTGTTTTGCAAGTTTGAAAATGGTCTGGGAGATTTCTGGGGCACGTGTAAGGATCTACTGAGGATTGGATGGTTGAGCTCGAAACAGGGATTCCAATTTATTGATTCATGCAATAAGTGAATCATCAAAATGATAGGGTGAAAAAAATAAGGTAACCTTGTGCTATTCCTCTCTCCTAAATTTAGATAAGGTTACATAATTATGGTCCAAAATAGGTTATGTCTTGTAGTTCTTCACTTTACAAATTTTGATTTATTTACCATAGAATTAGGCTGGTCACACACCGATTAGTCAAGACAAGATTAGTCACGTTTAGTCACAATACTTCACATTGCTGCATATGACACAACACACACTGATTAGTCAAGACAAGACTAGTCACGATTAGTCACAATACTTCACATAGTTGGAGTCATGTCTGATTGCAATGACTAATCAGTGTGTGTTGCGTCATAAGCAGCATTGTGAAGTATTGTGACTAAACGTGACTAGTCTTGTCTTGACTAAGCGGTGTGTGACGAGCCTTACAGACCGGGTGAAGAAAATAAAATGTAGCTGTTATTTATTCATTCATTAGTATAAAATTACTTATCATTAAAATGATATTGGAAGAGCAAAAACAGCTAAACCTTCTTCCAAATTCAAATTATGTGCTCCAAATGAGTTCTCAGTTTTGTGTTTCTTGAATAGTTCCAAATTTCTTAAATAACTCAATATTATTCGTTAAAAGTGGTAATTGAGTGGAATATTTCAAATTAATTTATCAATTTAAGCCATCTAAATTCAAAATTTATAGTTTTAATGTTTATTTTGGACCAAAATTTTATAAAAATTGTACACGTGAAATTCTAACCTTTTATCTTGGACTTTGACACCTATAAATTTGGAAGAAAAATAGCACAAGGACTATCTTATTATTCTACCTTTCAATGTTATTACATTAGTGTTATTTGCATTGTTAATAAATAAATTGTAAATATAGTGAGGGAGGTCCACGTTATAATGTTGTGGAGAAAGATTGGAGAACAACGTTGCCGAACCTCTGTCTTGTCAGACGGTAGCTGATACAGGTTTATTGATGTAATATCAACTATTCATTCCCATTTAAAATAATCAATATTATATTTTATTAAGCAAGGAATAATATTTTTCTATAATTTCATAATGAATTTTCATAATTGAGATAAAGTATTTTGTTAATTAATTATCAATTCTACATTGTTGGAAGACGATCTGGCAACAGAGCAAAGCTAGAAAGAGATTGCGCTATCCGCTTTGTTGAATGATAGGCAAGGATAGCAATACCATTTCTAATCAAATCAATCAATCAATCATTTATTTCTTTCCAAAACATACATGAAAATGTACATGAAAAAGTCAAAAACTTTGACATTGTAACGTGGACCTCACTAAATAAAAGATGGATGAACCCTGAAATAAATAAATGATCCTTGTTATGAATAAATAGACCCTCGATCTGCAGATAAGCTTCATTAATGAACAGAATACAGCTTGATAGTGGGTTTTTGAACATAAACGACCTATGTCATAGGATATCATCTCATGTTATCTTTTCTCTATTGTATTCTCTTGTCATATTAAGTAAAGAAAATTGTCTTGTATGAAATCTTTCTACTATGGTACTGCTTAATGATTGACTTGAGCAAGTCTGATCTTTGATTGAACAAATCTGAATATTAAAAGAAATTTGCCAGTTTGTGCCAGTAATGAAATCTCAAAATCTCCAAGTCAAAACATTCCTTCTCTAGAATCAAGCCTGAATTTGAAGACAATTAAATGATAGCAATGAACATTTCTCCTTGCTTTCATTTAAAAACCATCATTCAGACTTCAATACACAAGATAACACTCAATTGACTATCAGTGAATTAGTCAATCAATTTAGACAGAGAGAATAAAGCAAACCAGAGAGAAAACTAATAGAGCAAACTAATGCTCAAACATCAGATAGAGAGAAAACACTAATGAATGAGAGCAAATCAATGCTAACTACAAACTAATTCAAATTCAATCAATTAAAGCCAACTTTATTCAATTATCCTCTCAGATAGATTTGATTGGATAAACTAATTGGAGTGGTTACCCGACTTACAAGCGAACTTTGTTTCATTAGTACCCTCATATGTGTTTCGATTGGGTTTCATCAAATTGTTATTGCTAACTCAATAAATGAACAATCCATCATTATTTAGTTTGATATGATATTGTAATCAATTACAGTTTGAATTTGAATATACAAAACAAAACTGATTCTTTATTTTGTCAAGTTTTGTCCGATATTCAGAATATGAATACAAATTTACGAACGTAAATTAAACAAACGTTTATGTTTGAGATTCTACTCCAATATTCCTAATTGGATGTAGGGTGTGATCACATTGAATGCCTAGAGTGCGTACAGATATATGCGCCTCGAACAAAAACTATGCTCCGTACTCGCTCCCATCATGAAAGTTACGCGAGATGTTACGCAAGAGATCGCTAGAGGTTCGAAATATGTTCGAAGGATGATCGAGCACTTGTCGTATTGCTGACTTCTCTACAACCTAACCTCACAAATGTGAAACGTTCTATCCAGCTGATTGGGTGACAAAACTGAATAAAATATTCTGACCAGGGGATTGCTGGGTAGCATAATAATACATTATGTTTATAATATAATAAACCGATGACAATTATTATGTTTGCGCAACTATTGGTTAGTTCAACCTAGGAACTTGCCAAGCTCGAGCTCTGGCACACGCTCTGTTCGCGTTCCACTCTTGCTCCACCTGCGATCATCGATCGATCTGCTCGAGTGACGTTCGATTGCGGAGCAGAGCGTAAATCTGTACGCACAGATATGTGCAAGTCAAGTCAGATCATCAGCCGAAATAAATCTGGAATATGCCATTAGAATCCGTTGAAGAAGAAGAAAAAAAGGAGAAGAAGAAGGAAAACTAATTATGTAGCAAACTAATATTCAATTCCAATGAACAGAGTATAGAAAAGACCAGTGACACAATGCAAGCGTTTTGTCTATCCCCAATTCTGGATGTTCTCATATCTCCAAGATGACACGTTTATCACTCCGGTCCCTTTTTGCGATCGCTACACACACTGCAAAAGCGATTTGGTCAAATTTCCCTCCGCCGGCACACAAAAACACCACCTATATCCTCCATGTTCTTCCCGGGCTCCATCCTTTATCCTTTTCCTGTCATTTATTCGACACATGACTCCATCTCTGCTGCAAATACTCTGAATGCTGCGTTCTCAAGCTATCAAGACAAGCGAAAGGACAAAAAATATAAGCGAGATAACAACGGTTGGAGAGGAAATGAGGGTGAGACAACATTGGGCTTTTTTCAGGCGTTTCTAGAGTCGGCAGGGAAGGAAGCTATTCTATTGGGTTAGCGCCTGAAAAAACGCCTAATATGGACTTGCCACAAGTATGGGAGAAAGGGTGTGAGAGAGAATTATAGAGTGGTTCAGAGTGTTGGACAATGAGAGAGATTGATTGTTTGATTGAGTACTTCATTAATGGAGACTAGCTTATTCTTGTTTGATATCAATAATATTTATTTATTAATTAAATAAATTTATTAATTATTGATTCATACAGTAAGTTCATCATCAAAATGATAGGGAGAGAAAAAATAAGGTAACCTTGTGCTATTCGTCTCCCAAATTTAGATTAGGTTACACACAGTCTGAAATAGGTTGAGTCTTATTGTTTTTGTTCACTTGATAAAATTTTCAGTCCTTAATTATTAAATCCCAATACAGCAAAGCTTAGTTGAATTCACGTAATATACACTGAATAATAATATTGAACTATGGATAATGATATGAGAAGAAATAGTTATTTGTATATCTAGAGTGAAAAGTACGACTTTTTCTCCCTGTGGGAAAAGTTTGAAGCCCGAGGCGATTTTCTTGAGGGATGAAAAGTATTTTTCACTCGTGATGTACACAACATTTTTCCTCCATCTACATTTTTTTATAGAAACTTCAAATAAAATCATTTTAATAACTTACGTATTGGTGACAATGTTTCCTAACAACATATCCTAAAATCTAAAACCTAAACCCGGTCATCTGATTGGCACTATCTATCTATCTGCGCTATCTATCAGCAAAAGTTGTAACAATTATATCAGCTGGGCAGCTACCAAAAATGGCTGACTCCAGATCACGCGTTTCAGATTTGAATTGCAGATCAAAAATATTTGTTGGCTGGTATTTTGAACAGAATAAAATATTTTAAAAATTGTATAAATTTTTATCGTCTAGCTACTAATATTAAGAATATAATAATTATCATACAAACATATATTTCATGAGTTGATCAAATTTCTGGTTGTGATATTGAATTCAGTTGACTCAATGACAGACACCTCTATCATGCTTTCTCATCTGAGCTTAGACCTTCTAACATATTACAATGTAAGTTTCAAAATAGAGATGCTCCCCATGTTATTTAAATGGAGTCACTTTTACTCACTAGGGAGTTTTTCTGTTTTTTACTACCGAGAGCGTAAAAGTGACACTTTAGTATCATGTTTCAGGGAGTAAAGTAAGTACTTTAGACAGTGGGTGGAGGAAAATGTAATTTATCATAATATTGCTTTGTATAAAATGGCGCAGCTTGAGACAAATCAATGTCACTTATTCTTCAACTTAATTCTTCTCGGTAACTCTCTACCAAAGAGTGAGAGAGAGACAGAGATATATGGAGATAGAGGGAGAGAGAGCGTGAAAGAGAAAGTAAGAGGGAGTGAGAGAGCATGAGGGAGAATATCGATTGCAGGCGGGTACAGTCAGGGGCCAACAACAGTTGGTTGTTAGAGGAGTCTGTGTCCATTTGGACGCGGGCCAGAACTTGACTGTACTTCGACCGTCTGAGCTCCTGATGAGTTAAGGAGGGGAAATTGAGGGTACCCCTTATAGGAAGGGGGTGGTGAAATTGAGGGTACCCCTCAAGGGGGCCACCCCACACGGGGGTGTCAGGAAGGGTTTCTATCCGACGCCACGCTGGCTAGCTGCTTCACAGACAGTTTGTCTGCTACAACTATTTCTACGGTCGCCGTCTCTACAGTGAAGTCCATGTTATAATGGCAGCGGAGAAAGATAGAACAGGGTTGTCGTTTCTTTGTCTTGCCACTGTTTTCTATAGAGAATAGCTGTTACCAGTATATCTGATGTAATATTAATTGTCAATTCTTGTTTTGAATAATCAACTATAGTTAGGTCCGCGTTATAATATGGCAGCGGAGAAAGATAGGGGAACAGCGTTGTCGATTCCCCTCTGCCTTCTATAGAGGATAGCTGTTACCGGTATATTTGATGTAATTAGAACTGTCCATTCTTGTTTAAAACTAGTAGTTCTGTGAACAGCAGACCTCGCGCTCAGTAAGTTACATTGACATGTTGTTATGTTTTCTCAAAAATTAATAAATAATTTATCAATTTTAAATGTGTAGGAAAAATCCTAAATAAACATAGAGCTTTCTGTCCTATCGTACCGTGACGTGTCGTCTCGGAATGTGAGTGAGAGCGCTGTTATCAGGTCGAGGTGTCCTTAAGCGCGCCTCTCCACTAGGAAATACTGAAATGAAGGGCATCTAACGGGTGATTCTCATAGAACATAATTTAATGAACTTATGTCATTGTGCGAAATATCAATGTGAGGACAATGTAGTTGGTGATGATGGTTGAAGCTGGAAATTAGGTGTTTTTCAAAATACAAGGAGCATTGTTATCAGGTGTACCTGGAAATCTATATGCGCTCTACCTAATGTCAAATTGTAGAACAAAAGAATACGCCCAGAGGGATTTCGAATTATACATCTAAATGGTAACAATCGGAATATAATGTTGATAAAAATCTGAAATTCATCAAAAATTGATTTTCTCTTCAAATTTCACTCATTTTTGAAAAATCATAACTCAGTACTTATTGGAGATAGAGAGTTTTGAATGATCTCATCTTATTCAAAATTTCATATTCTAGAAAAAAGGCAAGAGCAAATAATGTTTCTGTCTGATCACGAGATTTGGAAGAAATTGCTGAAAACTGGAAAATGAGCCGAAAATACGAGGTTTATGGGCCACTCTGTATCTAGCACAAGCGAATTTTGCATGAAGAAATTGGTTCTAGACTTCTCTTATGTACCCAAGTAATATATTAAAAAATCAGAACTACAATATAAATTGCATGCACCAATGTATATAGTGACTGGACTATTATGGAAATACAGCAATAGACTGGCTTCTCCACATATCTGTGTAATCACTTGTCAGCTGATTTATGATGAATACTTCTATAGTCTGATTTTTACTCTAATATTAGCGTATGAAGGAGGCTCCTTCTTCCTTTTATATTATCCTTGAAATGCAAAATTTCCAAAAAACCTTGTATATACGTCGACGCGCAATTAAAAAAGGAACATACCTGTCAAATTTCATGAAAATCTATTACCGCGTTTCGCCGTTAATGCGCAATATATAAACATTTAAACATTAAGAGAAATGCCAAACCGTCGACTTGAATCTTAGACCTCACTTCGCTCGGTCAATAATCTGAGAAAATGTTTGAAACTATCTTATTGGTCTGCCGTCTATAATGAATTTTCATAATTGAGATTAAGTATTTTGTTAATGGAAATCTGGCAACGTTGCAGAGCTAGAGGAGGATAGCACTATTCTCTTTGTAAAATGATAGACAAGGACAGCAAAACCAATGTTAATCGAATACTGCCCATTATAACGTGGACCTCACTATACCTATACAGTTCTATAGAGAGGTCCACGTTATAATGGCAGTGATTGATTAGCAATGGTATTGCTATCCTTGTTTATCATTCAACAAAGTGTATAGCGCTATCTCTTTCTCGCTTTGCACTGTTACTAGATCGTCTTTAACATTGTAGAATTAATAATTGATTAAGACAATATTTAATCTTAATTGTGAAAATTCATTATTAAATAACTGAAAAATATAATTAATTGCTTAATAAAATATAATTGATTATTCTAAACGAGAATGAACAGTTAATATTACATCAATAAACCTGTATCAGCTAGCGTTTATAGAAGGCATTATTGGTAAGACCGAAGACTGGCAACGTTGTTCTCCTATCTTTCTCCATTGCCATTATAACGTGGACCTCACTATATTATGGTTTGGATGATGGCGGAAAATTTTAATTTTGCATCATGTACATCTGAGAATTTCTTCCATTCTTCTGAAGTTCTCATTTCATTCCATTGCCACTTTTTTTCTTGCGAATAAGGTGGAACAAATTTTTCGCCCCACTTGGATGTAATGAGCTGGTTTACGTGCGTCACATGGAGGCCGAAAATGATTGTTTTCTGACCAGGCCGGTAAAAGTTTCACGGCCCCAGGGCTGTAAAATAACCTTGAAGTCAGCTGATTCTGATTTGATGTGAACGTGTTTACAAAATGGAATCAGTTTATGCTTCTAGAATTGAATAAGTATTCTGCAATGAGATACTATAATTTTATTTGGATGAATGAAAAACAGATAAGATATATACCGTATTATAAACTATTCAAATTCGATTTTCAGAGTAGGATAGAACTTCTAACCTAAACTCCCGAAGTCGACGACAACAAGCATTGTTGACATCCAGATTGGCCAAATTTCAAGTGTGCTAAAACAGCTGATCAAAAAACTTTTCATTATTTGTGTTTATTATTCAAGAATCAAAAAAATTATAATAATATCATCTTATTGTCATTTGGAAGAATAAAAAGTATAAATTCAACCTCTTACATAATTGAACATAATCTTTTAGGTTATTTAGACAAATCAGAATAGAAAATAAAAATACTTGTATAATTTCCTGATATTCAGATTACCTCAGATTTGCAAGAGCTATGACCTTCCACTTCTGCTGTCGGAAGTGCTTATAATAGACAATTATTCTAATATATATATTGTTTATTTTTCTGTGTGGCGAAAAATAATGTTCTCACCATGGGCAAAAATGTTTTTCCGGCTCTCAATCTTTTCTAGTCCTCGGCCTACGGCCTCGGACTTGAAAACCGATTTCGAGCCAGAAAAGTCTCATTTTCGGCCCTAGGTGCGAAATATACTATTACATGTTTCCTAATATTACCAAGAAGAAATTGAAAACTTAAAAAAAATGATAACAACAAAGAAAGTTTGGAAATATGAGAAACAAAGTCAACAAGAAACAAACAAGTTTGAAGTTGAAAAACAAAATTAACAGCTTTTAAAAGAAGATAACTCATTTCCAAGGTGGAAGGTTATCTGGAAAGTAGCGATCGTTCAATTCTGTTTTCACTCGTCAGTCTGAGCAACAAAATTAGATTTTCTCGAAAAATATGAGAGAAATACGGTCTCAGTAGCTCAGTTCAGGGAAGTGATAACGACCAGGCGGATGATTTGAAAGCGATTTATCAAAGAGCAGCTGAGACTCGATTATGAACGGCTGGAAAATGAAAGGAAACGTTTATTAATGGAGGGAAGTTGCAGGAAAAAATGAAAACTTAGCTAACTCACCGGGTTATTGGATATACAAGGAGGTAGGGAGAGATTTAGAGAGTATGAGAGAGCGAGAAAGTGAGTGAGAGAGATTGAGAGTATGAGAGGTGATGAGGATGTGTGGAGGAGGAGGAGGGGGAGGATATTGATGGAGTGAGAAAAAAGTTTTTGGAAAAATGGAAACAAATGGTACAAGGAGAGAGTGAGAATGAGAGAGATTGAGAGACTGTGAGAAAGTGATAGATGAAGAAACAGAGAGAGTGATGATGGAGAGAAAGTGGAGGAGAAGTGGGAGGAGTGATGGAGAACGAGGTGGTGGGGAGGAGATGGAAATGGAGGAGCAGAAGGAAGAGAAGGAGAAGGAGGAAGAGGAGGAAAAGGAGAAAGAGGAGAAGAAGAAATTGGAGGAGGAGAAGAAGGAGTTGGAGGAGGAGCAGAAGGAGGAGTGTATTGAGGATGAGGAGGGGGAGGATATTGATGGAGTGAGAAAAAAGTTTTTAGAAAAATGGAAACAAATGGTACAAGGAGAGTGAGAATGAGAGAGATTAAGAGACTGTGAGAAAGTGATAGATGAAGAAACAGAGAGAGTGATGAGGGAAAGCAAGTGGAGGAGGAGGAAGAGGAGGAGAAGGAGGAGAACGAGGTGGAGGAGGGGTAGAAGAGAATGGAGGAGCAGAAGGAAGAAAAGGAAAAGGAGAAAGAGGAGAAGAAGGAGTTGATTGATTGATTGATTGAGTAGTTTATTTATGTAGATTACAACATATACTGGCTTATACACTTATATACAATTGCTTACAATACAGCAAAATTATAGATGAATTTACATAATATAGACTAAGAGAATAATTATTGAACTGTATATGATATGAAAAAGTAATTTGTAATATAATAACTATAGATAATTATATTGTTATGCATCTACATAAATTAGCGGAGCTTTGGACATATCAATGTCCATTCTTCGGAAAGAATATTAAAAATATCCTCCCCACTAACTCTCTACCAAAATGATGTTGGAGAGAGAGAGAGAGTATGAGAGGTTACGAGGATGGCGTGGAGGAGGAGGAGGAGAATATTGATGGAGTGAGAAAAAACGTTTTTGGAAAAATGGAAACAAATGGTACAAGAAAGGAGAGAGAGATTGAGAGACTGTGGAAAAGTGAGAGAGACAAAGAAACAGTGAGAGTGGAGGGGAAGAGCAAGTGAGTAGAATGAGAAGGATGAGGAGAAGAAGGAGGAGGAGAAGAAGGAGGACTAGAGGTGGAGAAGGAGGAGAAGGAAATGGTGGAGCAGAAGGAAGAGATGGAAAAGTAGGGAGAGAAGAAGGAGGAGAAAGAGGAGTTGAAGGATGAGAAGGAAATAGAGGAAGAGAAGAAGGTGGAGGAGAAGGATGAGAGGGAAGTGGAGGAAGAGAAAAAGGAGGAGAAGGAGTTGGAGGAGAAGGATAAGGAGGAGGAGAGGAAAATGTAGGGAGAGAAGAAAATGTAGGAAGAGAAGAAAATGTAGGAGGAGAAGAAGTAGGAGAAGGATGAGAAGGAAGAGAAGAAAGAGGAGGTGGATGAGGAGAAGAAGGAGTTGAAGGAGGAGAAGGATGAGAAGGGAGAGCAGAAAAAGGAGGAAGAGAAGAAGTAGGAGGAGGAGAAAGAGTTGGTGGAGGAGAAAGATTAGAAGGAAGAGAAGGAAATGTAGGAAGAGAAGAAGGAAGAGGAAGAGGAGAAGGAGGAGTTGGAGGAGAATAAGTATTAGAAGGAAGTGAAGGAAAAGAAGGAAGAGGAGAAGGAGGAGGAGGAGAAGGAGGAGGAGGAGGAGGAGGAGGAGGAGAAGGATGAGAAGGAAGAAAAGAAAGAGGAGGAGTTGGAAGAGAAAGAAGAGTTGGAGGAGAAGGAGATGGATGAGAAGGAAGAGAAGAAGTGGAGGAGGAAGAGTAGGGAAAGGAGATGGAGGAGCAGGATGAGAGGGAAGAGAAAGAGAGGTGAAAGAGAAGGGAGAGGAGGAGGTGGTGGTGGTGAGGAGGAGACGGTGATGGAGGAGGATGATGATGAGGAGGAGGAGGAGAAAGAAATGGATGGAGAGGAGGAGGTGGAGTTGGAGGAGGAGATGGAGGAGGGGGGCATAGGAGTGGGAGTAGGCCCAGAATGAGAAATAAAAGCCTGTGCAAGTGATGAATGAAGCAATGAATCTTGGGGCTCCGGTTACAGAGTTTCATGTGCTTGTTTCTATCCAATTTTCCGGGCAATGAGGCCCATTCATCACAAGGCAAGGTCACACCAAAACGAAACTGCTTTCTAACAATGAATCTGATATTGCAGCTAACTGAAATTGATTCATAACGTTGCAGCACATTTATCGGATATCATACTGGATTGCAGAAGTCTTGGAGCTAGAAGAAGGGCTCTGGCTGTAAGCAACCAGGTGAGGAATGGGATGTTGGTATGGGGAAGAAACTCCTGGACCTTGTAAAGAACACGGGAGTTGGTTTGCCTGACTAACATACTTTTTCGTCCCACTTGGATGTAATGAGCTGGTTTTCGTGCGTCATATGGAGGCCGAAAATGATTGTTTTCCGACCAGGGCCGGTAAAATTTTTACGGCCCTAGGGCTGTAAAATAACCTTGAAGTCAGCTGATTCTGCTGATTTGATGTGAACGTGTTTACAAGATAGTTTATGAAATGGAATGAGTTTATGCTTCTAGAATTGAATAATAGTTATTTGTATATCTAGAGTGAAAAGTACGACTTTTTCTCCCTGTGGGAAAAAGTTTGAAGCCCGAGGCGAAGCCGAGGGCAGCAATTTTCCTGAGGCAGAAAAAGTATTTTTCGCTCGTAATGTACACAACATTTTTCCTCCATCTACATTTTTTTATAGAAACTGCAAATAAAATCATTTTAATAACTTACGTATTGGTGACAATGATTCCTAACAACATAACCTAAATCTAAAACCTAAAAACCGGTCGGCTGATTGGCACTGCCGATTGCGCTATCTATCGGCTAAAGTTGTAACAATTATATCAGCTGAGCGGCTACCAAAAATGGCTGACTCCAGATCACGCGTTTCAGATTTGAATTGCAGATCAAAAATATTTGTTGGCTGGTATTTTGAATGGAATAAAATATTTTTAAAATTGTTCAAATTTTTATCGTCTACAAAATAAGAATATAATATCATACAAACATATATTTCATGAGTTGTTCAAATTTCTTGCTGTGGTATTGAATTCAGTTGACTCAATGACAGACACCTCTATTACGCTTTCTCATCTGAGCTTAGACCTTCTAACCTATTACAATGTGAGTTTTAAATTAGAGATGCTTCCTATGTTATTTAAATGGAGTCACTTTTACTCCCTAGGGAGTTTTTCAGTTTTTTACTACCGAGAGCGGAAAAGTGACACTTTAGTATTATGTTTCAGGGAGTAAAGTAAGTACTTTAGACAGTAGCTGGAGGAAAACATACTTTCGGGACACACAATAAGCTTCGGTTGACGTGTGAGGTTCCTCGAACCTTTGGATCTTGAATCCGTCCCTGCTAAACATAAACATAAACATAAACATATCGGATATAAATATTGGTCCACGTTGAAATGGCTGTATTTGATTAAAATTGGTGCTGCTATCCTTGTCTATCATCCGTCAAAACAGATAGTGCTGTCCCTTTCAAGCTCTAAAGCTTCACCAAATCGTTTTTGCAACAATGTAGAAATGATTAATGAATTAACAAAACACTTTGGGCCGGTTTCTGAACTCGGGATTCAGCTAAGTTCTAGACTTTAAAACAGCTGGAGTCAGAAAATTGGTCTTTTCGAAACGGGGAGTAGTCGTAGTTTTTACTAGTAGTTCTGTGAACAATAGACCTCACGCAGTATTCTCATCCACAAGTACCAGATGTCAACTGTTTCAAATGTTAACAAACTCAGTTCACGTTTGAATTTGTATTCCATATGATATAATTCATCCAGTTCCGTGATGATCTTTCTATCTGATGAAAATTAATTTTTTTAAATCAAAAATATTATAATTTCTTCAGCATTATCTAGTTTATTTGTTCATTTGTATTCACCTATTGAATTACTTTTTTCGATTGTGAGAATATTGATACTGATGGGCACGCATAAAAATACCATGACTGCAAAACAAAATATTGAAACCAAAGACCTTAAAGCTGCGATTAGAGCAAATTTATTTAGAAAATGTTAATAACTCAGTCCTTTTAGATTATTTTTTGTGTAGTTGAGAAGTTGATATTGTGGTAATTATTCATATTGAATGAAAAAGACTTAGAAATTGTAGAAAAACCACTGATTTATTGATAATTAGAAAGACCGGTTTCGGTTATTACACCATTGTCAATCTCTGATAAACTAAAACTAAATACAAGAGCAGCAGAATTTATACTAGTCACAAATGGGTATGAAGAAAGTATGGTGGACAGATTATTGAGTAAAATTAATAGAAAAATTTCAATCAATTCTAGCTTTGTAGGCTCAAACTGTGAGGAGAAGACTTGGATAACAATCCCATATTTAGGCCTTGTATCTGATAAAATGGGTAGGGAATTGAAGAGGAATGGATTTCATGTTGCTTTCATGACCAAACCGATTTTAAATAGTCTATTTAGCTGGAGTAAAGACAAAATTGATATTTGGGATAAAAGCGGGGTGTACAAACTTAAATGTGATGATTGTAATGCTTGTTACGTGGGTCAGACTGGTAGAAGTTTCAAAAGTAGAATTAAAGAACACATCAGAGATTGGAATAAACAAAATGGGGAATCTAACTTTGCAGAACATTTGATAACAAATAATCACAAGTTTACAGTTAAGGAGAATGTTGAGTTTCTGCATGTTAATAACAAAGGCAGATCTTTGAATATTCTAGAGGCTTTAGAAATAACAAGAGTATTAGGAAAATTCCCAGTATAGTTTAAATGACCAGATTCATTTCAACCAGTACAACACTACGAATTTAGTTTTATCATAAAATTCTAAGCAAACATTAGTCAATAGTTTTTCCATTTACATATTTGTTTTATTATCTTTCACACTTGTTTTCTTGGTTCTTATTTTGTACTCAAAGTACATTTTATCATCATGGCGATTCTGTTGCTTAAGCCGCCATTTTGTCACACCATTGAGGGGGAGGAGACTGTCTAGCTAGGCCAATGGCAGGCGTTCATGCCCTCGACCAATAGCAGTACTCGCCTACTAGTATAATTCTGCTGCTCTTGTATTTAGTTTTAGTTATCAGAGATTGACAATGTTGTAATAACCGAAACCGGTCTTTCTAATTATCAATAAATCAGTGGTTTTTGACAATTCTAAGTCTTTTTCATTCAATCTTTTAGATTATATTAGATTGAACATAACTTATACACATGATGAACATATGTGTTTGTCAATTTCCGTTCAGTCTAATAGAATCTATAAGGATCAAGCTATAACCATTTTGTTAGTGTAATTCCAGCTTAAAGATGCACACCTCTTTAATGTCTTTGATTGAAACTATACAAATACAGTACTAGACTGGCTTCTCTACACATCTGTATAATCACTTGTCAGCTGATTTATTATGAATAATTATATAGTCTGATTTTTACTCTAATATTGGCGTATGAAGAAGGCTCCTTTTTCCTTTTAAATTATCCTTGAAATGCAAAATTTCCAAAAATCTTGTATATACGTTGACGCGCAATTTAAAAAGGAACATACCTGTCAAATTTCATGAAAATCTATTACCGCGTTTCGCCGTAAATGCGCAACAAATGAATATATAAACATATGAACATTTAAACATTTCAAACATTAAGAGAAATGCCAAACCATCGACTTGAATCTTAGACTTCACTTCGTTCGGAAGTTCTTTATTTTCTCATTTCTATTATTCGGAACGTTTTTCCAGGACGAAGTGAAACGTTCCAAAATAATTCGAAATAGCTGATACTTTACACTATTCTCTCTTTATTTTATTTTGAGCTCAATTTTATAGTTTTTCGAATTTTAATATAAACGTGGACTACGACCACGCCCCGTTTCGGAAAGCCAATTTTCTGACTCCAGCTGTTTTAAGTCTAGAACTTAGCTAAATCCCGAGCTCGGAAACAGGCCTTCATCTCAATTATGAGAATTTATTATTGAATCATCGAAGAATATATTTTCTTGATGAATAGAATGTAATTGATTTATTTCAATCAATAATGAGGAGTTAATATTACATCGGATAATTTATCGGTATCAGCTATCATCTACAGAAGACATTGGCAAGGCTGAGATTAGACAACACTGTTCTCCTATTTTTATTCACGGCAATTATAACGTGGACCTCACTATAGGTGATTTGATATATTGATTTGATTGGTGTCAACCTGAAAAATCCTATTTTTTATGAATGCAGAGGGGTCCAAAAACTGTATACACCCTTTGACATTGGAGGATATCTAGGTAACTAACTGGGAGTCTTGATTTGCTTCAATCCTAAAAATTTTATCAAACATTCAAACCGTACAGCTTTAAATATAGAGTTCTTTATGAGTGCAGAGGGGTCCAAAAACTGTACACACCCTTTGACATTTGAGGATATCTTGGTAACGTACTGTGAGGCCGTTCAACTGGAAGGTACCGGGTTGACATTTGAGGATATCTTGGTAACGTACTGGGAGGCCGTTCAACTGGAAGGTACCGGGTTCGATACCCGGTCTTGGCACAGCTTTTTGGACAGTTTCACTCACTTTGAACAAATTTCCTTCTGCTATTCAGTTCTGTGGTCAATATTAGAATTCCTTACAGTAGCAGAATTCCTTAGTTCTATTTTTATACAGCTGTCATGGGATATTCGGAATAAAATTTATCATGACATCATTAATTTTTTTATCACTTTCCAAAACTTTGAATTATAATTTGAGAATTTTAAATTTTATTAATAATTTGTCACGTTATTCTTTTTATTTAAATAACGATTAGCCTCCTGCTTGGCATCAGTCGGTAAAGCATGAGATTTGATATAATTAGGTCGTGGTTTTCTAATAGTATTCAGTCTTAAAAAATCTTGATAGGCCTAGATATGGGCTTCTCCAATAACTCTTGTAATTCAATAAATAATAAATATATATATAAATGATACTTATACTATAGAGTTGAGGAATAAAAAATAAATTGCACACCATGAAAGTTTCATACATATATTACATAAATAATGCAAAGATCAGTCGAGGCAAAATATATATAGAGCGATAAAAAAAAATATAATATAAAATAGAACAATAATTGAAATCAATAAAAATATCACAGGCTAACTTTATATTCTAGATTTATGGCACGAATCATTACCATGTGCCTTTATCTTAAAATCATATGCATTCTGTTGCATGTAGTTGCGATATGCGCTTGCTAATACTTGTCGACTTGGATAATTCAATCAAAAAATGTGTGCTCTAAGATCAGCTTGATAAATTAGCCACTAATAATCCAAATATATATATATATTAAAATCTCTAGTATTTAGTAGATTTATTTGTATCGAATATATATTTTTATCTCAGGGTGCAAGATTCGGCACCTGACGGAATAGGTAGAGCCATTCATCTAGTGAATTAGAACTATAATAAATTATCGCAAATTGTATTGCAAAAATTAAATATTATATGCATATGTTTTAATAGCCTAGATTTCGTACTTCTTTGATTTAATAGAATTTCTAAAATATTGATCTATATTTTGCTTTCAAATAAATACCTTTAATACTAATTTTACTTGCGCAAGTATTACTCTTATTAATTTCTCAATTTATAATAAAACCCTTTCGGCGAGCTAGCTTTGATCATCAGATTAATTCGAAGCACTAGGGCGCCCATCACTAATTCAAATTTAATCACTCACGTGTCGAAAATCTTCTTGTAAGCCGCCGATGTCGATCCAACTCCATGTGGTCCGGGAATATGGTAGCCGGAATCGTCTCCTCCAAGGGGTTATAAATTTAATTAAAAATGAAAAATGACTTCTGCTTCACAATAGCATCACGAAGTCTTTTAAGAAATTTAATAATTTACTTTAACTTTAACTTTTACAAAATCATTAGTAAGGTACTTCGCTCTAAAATATTGGGGTCCTCTTATGGTGGCATTTGGCTGGCGAGTGCTGGTTCTTCCTTCTCAAGTTTTACAGATCCTCTTTCCGACTTTCAAATTAGCATAAAATTTAAATATCTTAGTCCTCCGCCATTTAGGTTCAAATAGATCTTACAAAAAATACCAAAATATTGCTTAGATTATATGATTAATAATTTCTTTGCATTCGAGCCATATCGATAACATAGATTACACAAATTTTAACACAAAATCTAGTACATTTATATAAATATATAGAAATATTTTTGAACTGGCCTACAGTTGCCGCCTATTAACTGCCGTTTTACTATTGGTGCATGCAAATTTTATTCGGTATTCATGCGCCTGGTAACTCTTATTTCCTGAATACATTAAATTATTTTTATTTGGTTTTTTATTTATGCTCTTTGCATGCTAGTTAATATTCTATACATTAATATTAATTCCATGCTACCTAATAATTAGCCACGTGGACGGGTGTTTTTTCATATTGCACACCATCTGATTGCAATAAAGCTCTGCCAAGGGGTTTTGGTCAGATTCTACGTTCCTCGGTTTGATCGATCTCTAGGTCACCGATCCGTGAATACATGTACATAACCTCAATCTTCAAATATTTTATATAATAATCTATTTATGAGCAATAAACTTCCTTCAAATCCTTTTTAGGTTCTTGTACCATTTAGCCAGAATAAGCTGATGCTATCTAATCTTAGTTATTATCTATTTGGCGATATTAGCCAGTTACTTTATTTCAGACCTATTACTGTTTCTGTTAGGGCTTTTTGTCTACCCAGATTTAATATGTTACACGCGCCCCTGGGTTTGAATTCAAAATATTTGAGAATCACAATGTTTTTAATGAAAACCCACCCTTCAATACATCGATATACACTATACTTTATTTATAAATTATACTCTCATACTTCTATCACAGTTCGCAGACATATTTGCTGCATCTCCTTTATACCTTTATCAAATACAATAACAAATTCTCCTCCTCAACACACATAAAATATCATAAATATAAACTTCTAAACGTACTCCTCCTGACAACACTTAACATATAGTAATTTTTAAATTCGCCGCTTGCAGGGCCGCCAACCTAACTACACACATTTCATAATTCTCACAAATGATTCCTTTTAGACAATAATTTCGATTCACAAAACTTCTGGGCTTATATCTTATAGTATTTCTTAGGTCTTAATATAAATAATTTTCTATACATCAGGTACAATACTTTTCTTTTGCTAATGGCTCTTTGGTTTTGGTAGCTGGTATTCACTTTAAGTCTTTTTCAGGTAACAAACGTGGCATAATTAAAAGTAATAAATATAAAACATATAAATAAATATATCGACATTAATAAATATAATAAATAACAATAATAAATAACTTTTTGGGTACAGTATTTCTTTTTATAAACATATGTTCAACAGACGTCACATATTTGATTTAGGTGGCTTTGCTCAGCTGGTCGCTGTTCTACATTTCATAGTGCTACATGTTACATCAGAATTTGCTGTCGACTTTCATAACTAACCTAACTGCTCAATTTTTTCTCTTAAAAAGGTAATTAACAAATTTTAATTTTATTATCCCCGCTTGTGTCCTTTTTTATCTGATGTATATAATTTAATTACATATTTAAAAATTGTTCTTTTCCTTATTGCAGGCTTCTAACGGCTGGAAGGAATTAAACATTGGATTGTTGCCACGAGGTCCTATACCAATATTAAATTTATTAAGGAAGGTTAGTAATCGGTTTGATAATAATGTTTTCCTTGATTTCTTATCATATTTATTTCAAATTCTGTGATATGGTATGTAGAAATTTCGTGGCTTACTTGCATCTTCTTGCATTCTGTTTGTAGATGTTGTAGGCTGGTGAGGTTATCTGCTGTTGATTTGTGAGGCTGTCCTAATTGATAATTTATCTTCATGAATTTAAAGCCCTTGTATCTGGTATACTTTTCTAAACAAATCCTAGCTTCCTTAATGGTAATTTCTTTTAATCCATTCTTTTTCCAATATCCTGCACTCTTAACTCATCCTCCCTTTCATTTCGTTTAAGATTTCGATCTCGGTCATTATAAATTAGGCTACACAATAAACATTTTTATAATATTAAATTTCCAATCATAATAAATTCTTTACAACACAATACAATATTTTTCGTCATATCCACACACAGTCTTTTATCCATATCACAGCCATGGTAATCCACACAATACAATAAATCAAAACACTAATTATCCTCTTCTTTAATAATATAATCTTTCCACATATATAGCTCGGTACTCCCATTTTATTGACATTATTCCTATTTCTTTCCTCTTATTAACCACTTTCCATTCTTCATTAGTCTATCTTCCATTTCCTTTTTGCCCATGCATGAATCCATATTTGCTTTGTTACCAGTTCCATTTTTGTTATATTTCTTTGGCCTATTATTCCGGTCACATCGCTGATCGGCTCTCTTAAAACGTATGTGCCGCGGATGCAGGTTGTCGGCTTCCTGTCTTCCTCGGTGTCGGTCCGGTGTCCTCTTCGGGCGTTTGAACCGTGCATGCGGCCAGTATGCGCGCGCGCGGTTCCTCCTTCGTCGCTTCTTCCGCCTCCGGGCCTTGCGGTGCATGCTCTTCTCCCGAATGCCGTCCTCTCCGTCCTGATGTCGGCCGTCCGGTGTCCTCGGGCGCCTCCGTCTCCGGGCCTTACGATGCATGCTCCTCTTAGCCGGTAGTCCGTCCTCCCTGGTGTCATCCTCTTGGTCCTCTATCTTGGGGTCCTTGGTCCGCTTCAGTGGGGTACAATGATACGCGGGTGTGGTGGTGTTCCAAACAGGTAGTATGGTGATGGTCCCTTGATAGGCAGTTGTAGGTTCAGTGCGCGGATCTGTTACATTTTTAACCTTTTCTATATTCACTAACTCCTTAATTAGTGCATGATCCTGGTGACTGCTTATATTTAGTAGTGACTCTTTGGTGGCGGGTTGCTCTTCGGTGGGGAACAGGAAACTTAGTAGGGATTGATGCTTGCGGCTGGTTTTTGGTGGTGGTTTATCTGGTATTGGCTTCGGTTCTTCTAATACTATTTTCGGTAAATCATTTCTAAAGGTGGTGTATGATGTTGAAATATTGTTTTCTTGTTTGTTTCATTTGAGCTTGTGCTTGTTATATCGGGGGTATCATATAGTCCTGGTTTTTAGCTGTAGTTTTCTGTATATCTGGTGGCGGGTCGTTGGGTGCTGGGTTCTGGGTTTTTTGTTGATTCAATCCTATTGCATGTGCTAATGTATAATTTGTACTTACTTGTTGAGGTGGCGGTTTATAATTTCTGTTGTAATTGTTTTGTGTGTGATTATTATGTGAGTTTAATCGATCACGGCCATCATAGTGATTCCTACGATTGCTCTGCTGGGCATAGTGGTTGGTTGTACGATTTTGAAATTTTTCATTATTCCAGTTACCATTTTGCCTGTGCTCATAGCGGCGTTCAAATTGAGGAGCAGATCGGTAGCGATCATATGATACCGGTTCATAATTTTGGCTGTTATACTGATTAAATTTTGAGTTATGTTGATTTGGTGCGTATCTCTGGTCTGAACGGTGGTTTGATATTGCCATTGCAGACTGTATGCCATATAAATGATTTATCAGCTGCTTACAATCAGTAATGGGTTGTGTGGCGAGTGCCATTCTAACTTGATACGGTAGCTTCTTTAAAATAATACTTGCTAATGCCGATTCATTAATGGGCTCGCTCAATTGAGAATTTTTAAACTGTAGGGCAGTGACGAAAGTGGTACATGCACCGTCTAAGTTAGGGTTGAAATCGCATGATATGATGTCCGCTAGCACGTCCAACTGTTTACTTCTGCTCCAATACTGTTCCAGGAAGACAGCTACAAACTCATCCAATGATGTAAATTCATGGGCTCTACTCCGAAAGAACATCAGGGGTTCGCCAATCAATAAATTAGTCAAACGAAGACGCCAAAAATTCCAAGAGGTAGGTGCAAGAGTTTGTACTAATTTTATCTGATCAATGAATGGTTGAGGTTGCAAATGGCGATCAGTATTATCAAATTTTCCTAGTCCTTGTAATATACTATGTACGTTGAGGTTGTCTGTTTGAATCCCTTGAGGTCGTTGTTGAATATGATTTTCTAATGCTGTTATTTTTTCCTGTGTTATCTGCCATTGACTATTATGTGTAATTTTATTTGCGTTTACTTCTTGATTTAATTGAGTCAGAGTGGATTTTTGAATTAGTAGAGTTCCGTTTAAAGCTTTACAGGTTTCAGTATTTTGATTGATGCTACCTTGCAGTTGGTTCATTTTTGTGGACATATTAATCTGTTTATTTTGTATTTCTTTAATACTGTTAATATTTTTGTCAACTGTAGTTGTTAATGTTTGATTGGCAACGGTAATTTGTTTGTGGATTTCTTGGTGGCAATCGGCCTTAATGTTATTGGTTATATCCTGAATGGGTGTAGTGATTTGTATGGTTAGGTTATCTATCCTTTCGTTGAGCTCACATGTAACCGTATCCAACCTTTCCGATAATCCTGCCGTAACTTTATCCTGACTTTCTTTCTGTAGATTTATCATTGCTTTTAATTCTTCCCTATGATTCTCTACTTTAGCCTCAATAGTATCCAACCGTCGTTCTACTGATTTTATAGCGCCCGCTGTCTCTTTCATGCCCTGTTCCATTGTTTGCTTATTTGCCTCTTTCATTTCCACATTCTCTTTTTTAATCTCCTGCATCATTTTGTCCATTGTGTTTTGTAGCATAATATTGAACATACTGCTAGTTTGTTCCATCATTACCTTTTGAAAAGGATCTAGCTCTGTGACTGAAAATAGACTTTGTTTGCTCAGATGTGACTCGGCCTCTGGAGATGCGGGTTCGGCAGGCTGCTCCTCGCCCCCTTCAAAGTTGATCTCTACTATCCGTTGATTCAATGGTGTGTCAGCGGCGTCGATTCGAGTGGATGATAGAGGTTGCAGACCTGGTGGATCGAAGACTATCGACCCGACGCTTCCTGGTTCCCTTTCTCGTGGCGTATTGGCATCTACCGTGGTGGGGTTTGATGTGCTTGGAGTCGACAAAGTGGGATCTGTGCAACCGCCGTACATATATGAAACTTCAGAGTTTGCGGGAGTGTGATTCATTATGTCAAATATGATAAATGCTAATTAAACAGTGACAAAAATGATAAGCGAAGATGCTTAAAAAAGAGACACAAACCGGGACTTACAGTGAACAGTGATGTGTAAAGTGTTTGGATACTCTTACAACAAGGTATTTATACTTAAGTTTTTTACAATGCTCTAGCGCCCCCAATGTTTTGTTGATTTATTCTTGGCTAGTTTACAGGCTGCGACTTATTTTCCAACCGGCTTAAACACCTAATATATTTTTGACTAGAAAGTAATAGCAGTTTAGGCTTATAAAATATAATCTCTCTTTATAAACATGTAATTTTTCACAGTACTAATAATATAAAATTTTCTTTAAAACATATAATTTCTCTCTATTTAAAGCTCTTGTTTCCCCAAAAAGTAATACAAATTTCCCTTCGCCAGTTTTCCTCACAACTCGTATAAGTTATCTATAATTTTCAATATGGTTATTGACTTAATTTCAAATAATTATTCAATGAGCTTGGCTCTCATCATCAGTCCCACGTTGGTACGACATGTCTTTATGCCGTATCCGTGGCCCCACGTTGGGCGCCATGTCTTTGTGTCACGTTATTCTTTATATTTAAATAACGATTAGCCTCCTGCTTGGCATCAGTCGGTAAAGCATGAGATTTGATATAATTAGGTCGTGGTTTTCTAATAGTATTCAGTCTTAAAAAATCTTGATAGGCCTAGATATGGGCTTCTCCATAACTCTTGTAATTCAATAAATAATAAATATATATATAAATGATACTTATACTATAGAGTTGAGGAATAAAAAATAAATTGCACACCATGAAAGTTTCATACATATATTACATAAATAATGCAAAGATCAGTCGAGGCAAAAAATATATATAGAGCGATAAAAAAAAATATAATATAAAAATAGAACAATAATTGAAATCAATAAAAATATCACAGGCTAACTTTATATTCTAGATTTATGGCACGAATCATTACCATGTGCCTTTATCTTAAAATCATATGCATTCTGTTGCATGTAGTTGCGATATGCGCTTGCTAATACTTGTCGACTTGGATAATTCAATCAAAAAATGTGTGCTCTAAGATCAGCTTGATAAATTAGCCACTAATAATCCAAATATATATATATATATTAAAATCTCTAGTATTTAGTAGATTTATTTGTATCGCATATATATTTTTATCTCAGGGTGCAAGATTCGGCACCTGACGGAATGGGTAGAGCCATTCATCTAGTGAATTAGAACTATAATAAATTATCGCAAATTGTATTGCAAAAATTAAATATTATATGCATATGTTTTAATAGCCTAGATTTCGTACTTCTTTGATTTAATAGAATTTCTAAAATATTGATCTATATTTTGCTTTCAAATAAATACCTTTAATACTAATTTTACTTGCGCAAGTATTACTCTTATTAATTTCTCAATTTATAATAAAACCCTTTCGGCGAGCTAGCTTTGATCATCAGATTAATTCGAAGCACTAGGGCGCCCATCACTAATTCAAATTTAATCACTCACGTGTCGAAAATCTTCTTGTAAGCCGCCGATGTCGATCCAACTCCATGTGGTCCGGGAATATGGTAGCCGGAATCGTCTCCTCCAAGGGGTTATAAATTTAATTAAAAATGAAAAATGACTTCTGCTTCACAATAGCATCACGAAGTCTTTTAAGAAATTTAATAATTTACTTTAACTTTAACTTTTACAAAATCATTAGTAAGGTACTTCGCTCTAAAATATTTGGGGTCCTCTTATGGTGGCATTTGGCTGGCGAGTGCTGGTTCTTCCTTCTCAAGTTTTACAGATCCTCTTTCCGACTTTCAAATTAGCATAAAATTTAAATATCTTAGTCCTCCGCCATTTAGGTTCAAATAGATCTTACAAAAAATACCAAAATATTGCTTAGATTATATGATTAATAATTTCTTTGCATTCGAGCCATATCGATAACATAGATTACACAAATTTTAACACAAAATCTAGTACATTTATATAAATATATAGAAATATTTTTGAACTGGCCTACAGTTGCCGCCTATTAACTGCCGTTTTACTATTGGTGCATGCAAATTTTATTCGGTATTCATGCGCCTGGTAACTCTTATTTCCTGAATACATTAAATTATTTTTATTTGGTTTTTTATTTATGCTCTTTGCATGCTAGTTAATATTCTATACATTAATATTAATTCCATGCTACCTAATAATTAGCCACGTGGACGGGTGTTTTTTCATATTGCACACCATCTGATTGCAATAAAGCTCTGCCAAGGGGTTTTGGTCAGATTCTACGTTCCTCGGTTTGATCGATCTCTAGGTCACCGATCCGTGAATACATGTACATAACCTCAATCTTCAAATATTTTATATAATAATCTATTTATGAGCAATAAACTTCCTTCAAATCCTTTTTAGGTTCTTGTACCATTTAGCCAGAATAAGCTGATGCTATCTAATCTTAGTTATTATCTATTTGGCGATATTAGCCAGTTACTTTATTTCAGACCTATTACTGTTTCTGTTAGGGCTTTTTGTCTACCCAGATTTAATATGTTACAAATTTCAAAATTCACACATTAACGAATTATAATTTGAAAAATCGTTTTCTAAAAAAATAAAAAATTCTACTCACCCTTGGGCAGGAACCCGGTTTGCACGAGTTTAGCCTCCATGAGAAGCCGGGGGAGGAGAAGACAGAGAGCGCTGGCCATGTGAAGGGTAGGGGAGATTGGTCCCGCGTGACGCCAGAGGGCACGGGCTCCGCCCCCGGTACCACCTGCACCAACCCCCGGGGGGTCCACCCCACAGGTGCTCAGGTTACGACCCAGTTTGAAGCCGTCGTTGGCTAGGTTGCCCACCTGAAATTAAAAAAAATGTATCAGTTTCTAGATTAATTCTAAACCTTAATTTGAAAAAACTATTGATTTTTCCTACAGTTACGTTGAAAAGTGGCCATTGCTGCACTGATTACAGAACGCAAAGAATCACTTTTCCGCTCTAGTGCGGGAAAAATTTTTCTGCACTCCAGATTTGCAACATGGCAACGCAAAATACTTAGTAGGTTATATGGAGCAACAGTGCAGCAAAATCAAAATGAAGTTGGTAACAGTGACTGCTGTGGCTGCTATAGTGAGCAGAGGTGCAACCAAGCACAACGCGCTAATTATTATTCATTATATATTATAACCAAGGACAACGAGGACTTAAGGATTTTAGGATTAAGGTTTTTTATCAATAATAAAATTACACAGAAAAACATTTGATGGATTTCAGGCAATTTTACCCATAATTACCCACTTTTCATATTCAATGGTAACTGTAGGAAAAACTTAATGTGAAATACGTGCGCAAAGTTCCTCTGCTGCACTCAAGAAACCATTCCGCCCTCGCCTACGGCTCGGGCGTAAACGTTTCTTTCGGTGCAGCAAACTGACACTTTGCGCACTAGTTGCACAAATAACTATTGAATCTTTGTCGCGCGAAGTTTGTAGTCCTACTCAATCAGTACACAAAAAATTGTATTCTCTTATTATTTAACTTATGTGATTGGGTTTTTTTTCAGTTAAAAGGCTACTCTTGAATATAAATAAATATATAAATCTAATGCATCATATAGCCGAAACATGTTGTGAGTATTAGTATCTTAAGTCAAAGGACAGGAAGGGTCCTTTTGAAGGCGAGAATATGATGCTCCTAATAGGAACAGCAAAACTCCTACAAAAAAACCACCCTCAGCGCTCCAGGTGGAAGCTTTGTCAACTTCCACAAAATTCCTGATTCGGAATTTGTAAACTGGGTTATGTTAGAATTTCATTCGAGCACTGCAAAAAACATTCTCGTCCAAGTAACGTACACTATTTTTTGTCATACTAATCTAGAGAAGAATAATTGAGAAATAGAAAACATTACCTGCTTGTACTGAAGTTACTATATGCATTCTATAAACTTGACCTAGTTTACAAATTCCGTATCAGGAATTTTGTGGAAGTTGAAAAAACTTCCACCTGGAGCGCTGAAGGTAGTTTTTATGTAGCAGATTTGCTGTTACTATTTTTTCGGAACAAGGAAACATACTCGACTGTAAAGAAAACATATGGTTTCATTGCAGTAGAGTATGCTGTAATGAGAATCATATGTTTATTTGTTCTGCAAACAGCTGTTAAGCGGCTTGATTTAATGCGTGGAAAACAGCTGAGATTGGAAGACTATGACAAGAACAAAATTTTGAAAGGGGTACTTAGATTTCTATCTTTATTTATATTCTGTGATTATGTATAGCTTATTCTTTTCTCAAGCAACATAGTTTCAATTGCAATTGAATGAAATAACCGATTCTATATTTCTGATGGTTTATTCTATCAAGTGAAACTGATATAAGCGTAAAAATTGATTATTTATTTCGCACCTTGAAGAAGGCAGTAGCCACAAAAATAGGCAGCAGTAGCACAGCGAATCCAACCAGAGCTATGTAGGCGGGCAGTTCCATACGAGGCAGGTTATCGGCAGGCCATTCCACTTGTGAATAGTCTGAAAAAGACATAATCAATTATCAACTGGAAACAGGCACATGAGCTTAGGAAGAGAACACACTACACGGTATTGGTATATGAACACATTTAGGCCGAGTTGCACGAAAGCCTGTTAAATTTCAATCAAGATTAAATGACACGAGAACTATCATAGAAGGCTTTTCCGAGAACAATACAATATACATGAGTAGATCTCTGTACAGCACAATGATATACACACAGCCAATTGAAGAAAGGAGGATACAAAAACAAAACATAAACTGAAAAAAATGGTTCATGAATTTCTAATCAACATTTATATCGTCTCCAAATGAACAGTAATAAAAGAAATTTGAAACCGGTTTGATTCTTAAAAGCTCGATAGACTCAATAAGTCTATTACAAACCTGGCCAAAAAGAAAAAAGGAAAATTTTCATTCTCAAACTACAACTTCTTCACGTATTCATAGTAAAGATCAAGACGTTCAAAGAATCAATGATATAAATTACCAAGAAGATAGCAAACACTCGGGCGAGTTTCTGTTGCCAACATAACAAGCACAATAGATAAGAGTACACAATATATCTTTCAAAAAAGCATCAAGTTTCTCTCGATACTTCGGTTTCCCAAAGGAGACTTCCAGCGACCCATATTCTGATTGAAAAGGATCGTCTCCAACTGAAAAGAAGAAGCTTTCAAGTTTGAATCACAAGCAGGAGAGAAAGATAGAGAGAGATTGAGTGAGAGTGAGCGATTGAGAGAAGGAAAATGAAAGAGAAGAAATTTGAAAAGAAAAGAAGCTTTGCAAGCATGAATCACAAGCAGAAGGGTAGAGAGAGAAAGATAGAGAGAAAGAGATTGAGAGAGAGAAGATAAAGGAGAGAGAAAAAAATTTGCGGTAGTGCTTCGGTAATACTATACTGAGAGAGAGATGTGCTCTCCGAATCGAACAGAGACATTCATTCGTTTTGTTCTCCTCAAACAGAACGTTTTGTTCTCTTGTTCGATTCAACCACAGACAGTATGTCTCTTCTGATCTTTTTTCTGCCTCTTCTTCTTCTTCTTCTTCTTCTTCTTCTTCTTCTTCTTCTTCTTCTTCTTCTACTTCTTCTTCGTCGTCTTTTGTTCTATTTGTAGCAAACAGTATAAACGGATTATCTACTTCTGTTGGCCGGGTTTCTCTGATTGTGGAAAGGATTGAAGCTGATTTTGTGCACTGGAGTGACTCGAGACTCAACTGTCTATTCTCAGATCTACAAAGTTGAAACTTTCTTTCAGCTAAAATTTTACTAATTTGATTGTATGGGAAGAGATGATTCATACACTACTTAGTTAGTGAAAACAGAGTAAAGGAGATACATTAGATTGTAATATAATTATGAAAAACAAAAAAAAGTGTATGAATAACTCCATGCTTGGACGATAAGTCCGTGTGCATGTAGGAGTCTTCTGATAGGAATAGTTATTTGTGCAACTAGTGCGCAAAGTGACAGTTTGCTGCACCGAAAGAAACGTTTACTTGAATGGTTTCTTGAGTGCAGCAGAGGAACTTTGCGCACGTATTTCACATTAAATTTTTCCTACAGTTACCATTGAATATGAAAAGTGGGTAATTATGGGTAAAATTCCCTGAAATCCATCAAATATTTTTCTGTATAATTTTATTATTAATAAAAAGCTTAATTTATTTAAAATTAAATAATAATAATGTAGTAAATGAATGAAGGCGGCACATGGCTATGTGGTGGCTGTCGCTGACATCGTTGTCAACTACCTTAATATTATTATGACGTGGACCTCACTATACCACAGTCACTGTTACCAACTTAATTTTGATTCTCCTGCACTGGTGCTCCATATAACCTACTAATTATTTTGTGTTGCCACGTTGCAAATCTCGAGTGCAGAAAATTTTCCCGCACTAGAGCGAAAAAGTGATTCTTTGTGTCCTGCAATCAGTGCAGAAATGGTCACTTTTTTATATGTGTAGGAAATAGTATATTTCGCACCTAGGGCCGAAAATGAGACTTTTCTGGCTCGAAATCGGTTTTCAAGTCCGAGGCCGTAGGCCGAGGACTAGAAAAGATTGAGAGCCGGAAAAACATTTTTGCCCATGGTGAGAACGTAATTTTTCGCCACACAGAAAAATAAACAATATATATATGAGAATAATAATTATTCTCATTGTCTATTATAAGCACTTCCGAAAGCAAAAGTGGAAGGTCATAGCTCTAGCAAATCTCAATATCAAGAAATTGTCCAAGTATTTTTATTTTTTATTCTGATTTGTCTAAATAACCTAAAAGATTATGTTCAATTATGTAAGAGGTTGAGTTTATACTTTTTATTCTTCCAAATGACAATAAGATGATATTATTATAAATGTTTTAATTATTGAATGATAAACACAAATAATGAAAAGTTTTTGATCAGCTGTTTATCACACTTGAAAAAGTTTTTGATCAGCTGGTTTATCACACTTAATAAGTTTTTGATCAGCTGTTTTAGCACACTTGAAATTCGGCCAATCTGATGTGATCTGAATGTCAATGGAAGTTTAGGTTAGAAGTTCTATCCTTCTATGAAAATCGAATTATTTGAATAGTTTATAATATATATCTTATCTGTATTTTATTCATTTAAATAAAATGATACTATATTATTACAGAATACTTTATTGAATTCTAAAAGCATAAAATGATTCCGTTTATCCACCATGTTCCGTGATAAACGCTTTACTAGGAGGTTTGAGGTTAGATTCTATTATACTCTGAAAATTGAATTTGAATAGTTTATAATATCTCATTTGTATTTCATTCATCCAAATAAAATGATAGTATCTTATTGCAAAAACTTTATTCAATTCTAGAAGCATAAACTGATTCCGTTTCATAAACTATTTTGTAAACACGTTCACATCAAATCAGAATCAGCTGACTTCAAGGTTATTTTACAGCCCTAGGGCCGTAAAAATTTTACCGGCCTGGTCAGAAAACAATCACTTTCGGCCTCCATATGACGCACGTAAACCAGCTCATTACATCCTAGTGGGGCGAAAAAGAATAACTATACTTTATTGATACTGGATACTATAATAAATCCAGTAGCTAAAAAATTGATAATTAAAATAAGAAATTGAAAATTATAGGCAAAATAATAGTTTTACTGTAGATTCTAATATTATTTAAAATAATAATTTAAGTGACTTGAACTAAAAAAATATTTAATTTTTTTTCAGATTAGATATACTTTTAGAATTAAGTTTGTTTTTCGGTAATTCTTCAAAATTATATCTTTTCAATATTTCCTATTTTAGTTATAATAATGTGAAATATTTCTATTGAATGAAAAAGACTAAGAAATTGTCAAAAAACCACTGATTTATTGATAAATAGGAAGACCGGTTTCGGTTATTACACCATTGTCAATCTCTGATAAACTAAAACTAAATACAAGAGCAGCAGAATTTATACTAGTAGGCGTGTACTGCTATTGGTCGAGGGCATGAACGCCTGCCATTGGCCTAGCTAGACAGTCTCCTCCCCCTCAACGGTGTGAAAATTTACTTTTATTACTTTTTTAATAAATTTTATTATCATGGCGATTCTGTTGCTTAAGCCGCCATTTTGTCACACCGTTGAGCGGGAGGAGACTGTCTAGCTAGGCCAATGGCAGGCGTTCATGCCCTCGACCAATAGCAGTACACGCCTACTAGTATAAATTCTGCTGCTCTTGTATTTAGTTTTAGTTTATCAGAGATTGACAATGGTGTAATAACCGAAACCGGTCTTTCTATTTATCAATAAATCAGTGGTTTTTTGACAATTTCTTAGTCTTTTTCATTCAATATGAATAATTACCACAATATCAACTTCTCAACTATACAAAAAGTGAAATATTTCTCCTATGTTCAGTTTTGTAGCATCTAAATTAAAAAATCTACTTTGTGAAAATACTTGAGGACTGCAAATTTTGTGAATTGAAGAACTACAAGACTTAACCTATTCCGGACTATGTGTAACCTTATCTAAATTTGGGAGAGGAATAGCACAAGGTTACCTTATTTTTTCTCTCCCTATCATTTTGATGATGTAATTATTGTATAAATGAATGAATGAAGAATTTAGTGAGGGCAGGAAGATCTCCGATTGGCTGATAACCGGCTGATTCCCTAACGCCAACCAAATAAGCTAATCGCTTGTTTACTCGTCTGAAAACGACTGAAAAAATGCTTCGTGTGGCTTGGCCCTTAAAACGTGTGTTTTATTACTATTTGATCAATGAATTGGTAATGAAATAATTCGATCACTCACCGATAAACCTGTAAGCCGCCTGAAGTGCGATGTAGGCCTGTAGAGCGCCGGGCTGCTAGCCCGTACCAGATGGACCAGAGGCCATTGAGGTGAGCGTGTAGGCAAGACTTGTGCCTACTGGAGGAGGAGGAGGAGTGAGAGGAGGAGGAGGAGGAGGTCACTTTGGGCGCATCTGGCTGCGTCACTACGCTGCCGCGTAACGACATGGTCGCTGAAAAATTGAAAAAAAAGGTTAGAATGGTGGAAAAACAGTATTTAAAACAGAAAATGTAAGAATTTTTGTTACAAGACTGTAACAAATTATAATATATCAAATTTTGGGAACATAATAGTTTTGGACTCTGCTAGTTGTTCTATCCTGATCATATTCATATGATTTATATTCATATGATTCGGCCCCTGCGCACAGGCTTTGCCTTTGCAGGGACCTTCCGTGTTTTTGTTAACCTGCTATTTTAAGTTATTTTGTTTTAGTTTTAAGTTATTTATTTCATAACTACTTTGTACAATAACTATGTTGTAAAAAGGATAAATAAATTGAATTGAAAAAAAATTGAATTGATTTGTCATATGGTATTAACAAATAGATAAATAAGATTGTCTACAAATAATTGTAGACAAAGATGAATAAGAAAGTAAAGACAAGTATATCATTAAATATCGACAAAGTTAGGGCAAAGCCACATGAAGAGTTTTTCAGGCGGTATCAGACGAGTCGGTAGTGCACGAAGCTTCGGAGAGCTGATTATCAGCTGATTTCCGAATGCCGCCTTAATCAGCCTCTTGCCCTGCCGACTTATCTGAAAACTTGTTCATCATTGGACAAAGCATATAGCAGTATTGTTTCCAGCTTGACAACGTTGCCAGATCGTTTCTGAACAATGCGAAAGTACCAAGTGATTAGCAAAATATTTAATCTCAATTACATAAATTTATTATTATATAATTGAAAAATATATACAGTATTTTGTTGAGGAATGAACAGTTGATATCACATCAGACGATCCACCAGTATTGGCCCTCCTCTAAGAAAATGCAGAGGCAAGGCAGGGAATCGGCAACACTGTTATCCTATCTTTCTCCACTGCCATTATAACATGGACCTCACTATGGCATTACACATTCTTCCAATTCTATTAGAGAGAATGATGGAATGTAGTTCATGAAATCAGTAATGGAAGAAAATGACAGGAGAAAAAGAAGAAGAAGAAGAAGAAGAAGAAGAAGAAGAAGAAGAAGAAGAAGAAGAAGAAGAAGAAGAAGAAGAAGAAGAAGAAGAAGAAGAAGAAGAAGAAGAAGAAGAAGAAGAAGAAGAAGAAGAAGAAGAAGAAGAAGAAGAAGAAGAAGAAGAAGAAGAATATTGAGCACGAAATCATTTCCAATTTCCCATACAGAGGAGACGAAAGTGGTCTGAAAATCAAATAATTGAACAAAAGTTGTCTGTGATCTGGGTGTAATAGAGAGGTACCTACTCTCTCTGTCAGAGAGTATAGTGTAGAATCTGTACCCTACATATCATGGCATATGCAATGTACATTCTATACATTTATATGACATGTATGGAATGTATATTCTATAGATTCTTCACTCTCTGAGCGAGATTTGAAGCCGAGTCATTATCTAGAGAAGCCGCAACGATAGAGCTGATTCCGCTCGATTCCCAATGAACAAAGCATTATCAGCAGAAGCACAACCTCAATGCCGGCATAGTGTATTGTTCAAGAATCAGGCGTTCTGGAGAGAGAGAGAGACAGTGACAGAGAGAGAGAATGAGAGAGAATGAGAGAGAAAGAGAGAGAGTGAGAGTCTGAGAGAGATGAAGAGAGAGAGAACAGTTGAGGAAAAGGGAAGGCCGAGACGAAAGAGAAGCGTTGACGAGAAGGGGTGGGGAAGGCGAGGAGAAGTCGTTCTGGAAAGAGAGAGAGAGAGAGAGAGAGAGTGGGAGAGTGAGAGAGTGAGTAAGAGTGTGTGAGAGAGAGTGAGTAAGAGTGTGTGAGAGAGTGGCTCTCTTCTGAGGCTCGGACAACATCTAGACGGTAGCCACCACATTCATCCCGAACTGTTCGCAACATGCCTTCTCAGACTGTAGCTACTGCATTAGTTACCTGGTTTTTATGTCTTAAACATAAATATATTATAAATGTTATATAATAAAATGTTATTATATAATGTAGTTATATAATATAAATGTTTATGTTCCTCCCTTAGCACTTGATATAGAGGAGCTGAAAACCAGGATAACTGATGCAGTCCGAGAAGACAGACATCTTGCGGACAATCTGGGATGAATTTGGCTACCGTCTAGATGTCGTCCGAGCCCCAAAAGGGGGCACATAGAGCACTTATAATACATCATCATAAACTTGATACTTCTGTGAGTAATTCTATGTAAAATTGGTTAGTGTGCTCCATTTTTTTTAAATGAATATAACTGTTTAAAGTTGAATGAAAAAGACTAAGAAATTGTCAAAAACCACAGATTTATTGATTCTTAGAAATAGCGATTTCGGTTATTACACCATTGTCAATCTCTGATAAACTAAAACTAAATTCAAGAGTTTATCAGAGATTCCCTAGATAAAAAGAGAGATTTATCTAGTTTAAGTTTATCAGAGATTGATATTGGTGTAATAATCTCTGATAAACTAAAACTAAATACAAGAGTTTATCAGAGATTCCCTAGATAAAAAGAGAGATTTATCTAGTTTAAGTTTATCAGAGATTGATATTGGTGTAATAATCTCTGATAAAGTAAAACTAAATACAAGAGTTTATCAGAGATTCCCTAGATAAAAAGAGAGATTTATCTAGATTAAGTTTATCAGAGATTGACAATGGTGTAATAATCTCTGATAAACTAAAACTAAATACAAGAGTTTATCAGAGATTCCCTAGATAAAAAGAGAGATTTATCTAGTTTAAGTTTATCAGAGATTGATAATGGTGTAATAACCGAAACCGGTCTTTCTAAGTATCAATAAATCTGTGGTTTTTGACAATTTCTTAGTCTTTTTCGTTCAATATGAATAATTACCACAATATCAAATTCTCAACTACACAAACAGTGTTCAAAGCTGGGTTATTCTTTTTGAAACGCTCTGTATTTTCCCAATTTTTAGTTGTCTATAAACAAATAATAAACTGTACATTTGTATGCTGTGATACCTAAATATACAAATTTCTGGAGACCCGTGTGAAACAAGAGGGATTCAATGGTAGCCGATTCGACAGTCACGTGACTATTTGACTGACAGCCATTGAGGGGAGAGTAGGCGTCATGAATAACTTATGACAGTAGCAAGGGGTTGGCTTTATGCTTTATGCCCCACAGAGGTTCGCGAACAAACGCGAATCCACCAGTTAGGCTTGGTAAATTGTACCCTGTCAAACTGAAGGGTTTCAAACAAAGGCAGTGGTTTCCTTGAGGCATCCTTCCAAAGTGAAGATCATTCATCATAAATCCAGGAGATGATGTTATAATATCAAACTACAACTCTGTGATTCCCTGGAACGATTATTGCAATATTATCAAATTGATTGATATTCCTTACCAGTGGTTCTCAAACTTTTTACTTCGAGCCCCCCTGAATAATTCAGCTGTAAGCCGGACCCCCTACATGTATAAGCATAGACTACTATACATGTTGTGGATATACGTATATGTACGTAGTCTATGGATATACCTACATATTTTACACACAATATTTATTTACTTGAGTTTTGCACATTCTATACATAACCAAATGTTGCAATAGTTTCAATCACAATAAAACAACAAATTCTTTCCAAACAATAAATTATAAATTATTAATTAAATTCAAGTATTATAGCTACTATAGTACTTAGATGTTGTTTTTTTGTTTCTCATAGAAATTAACAATACAGAGAGCGTCAGTGTGAAGGATGAGCTTGTTTTTTTGCACACAGTTTACTGAAACGAGGCGTCGGCTCCGATAACGCTACTCTAAGTTCCTGGGTCACATCCAGTCTTGGTCTATATTCACTTTCCATGGCAGCTAGAGCAGAAAACCCAGTTTCACACGGATAAATTGTAGCACATGGAGTCTATATATTATGTTCAATGCCTTTTTACTCAAAATTGGGTGTTCCTTTTGCACACCAATCCAGAAGGATGTAAGAGAATATTCTTCAAACTTCATTTTAAGCGCAAAGACATATTGGAGATCAATGAAAATATAAAAATAATTTCATTTGCACTAATAATACTATCAATAATCAATACAATTTAAGACCCACCTCAAATAAGTACCAAATCTATCATACTAACATTGAAAATATTAGAAGACAACTCATATATTTAAGCACTAAAATTATAAATAAAATTCCTGAACAAATTATTAGCTGTGCCAAGATAACAAAAAAAGTAAAAACAGATATCAATGCTTAGATCAAAATTAACTACTTCTTCTATCTTTGAGATCTTTAATAAGTTAACAGAGAACTTTTCTGGTTAGTGCGCTCACTTCCCCTACTTGTGCTCTATCACATCCCTTTCCAAATCCTTTCCAAAAATTCCAAGGATCAAAAGCCTTCCTATGACATGGATAGCCATAGTTGGAAGAACTTTTGATCCTCTACCCTTCTTCACCACATAACATGTATAATTTGCCTTCTAATATTGTAATGTGTTCTCATATTTATGTTATTTATTTTATACTGTAATGTTTTTTTTATTGATGTGATGATATTTTTTATGTGTGTGTGTGTGAATAAAAAAATTAAATTGAATTGAAAATGAGGCTTTCTTTTTCTATCATGTTGAGGTTCTACTCATTGATTGAGAATTTGAATTTGACTATACGGTTGTTATAAATATTTTATGAGTGATAATTACTCATATGTAATTTCAAAAATAGAGATCGTAATTATTTTAGAAGTAAATTTAAAACATTTTCCAACCAAGATTTGCGCCCCCCTGAGCATTTATCGCGCCCCCCTTGGGGGTCGCTCCCCATTTTGAGAATCACTGTTCTATACTATTGAACAAGCAATTTCTGTTCATATGTTTGTATGTCACCGGATTTGGAAAACGGCTCTAACGATTCTCACGAAATTCAGAACATAGAAGGTTTATAATATAAAAATTCGATTGCACTAGGTCTCATCCCTGGGAAAACTCGCTGAAGGACATTAAAAGGATAATTATTATTAATACTTGGAAAAACAGGGAATTAATCTCAATCCACTGTGATTAGATAGAACCTTTCTGTATAAACTATTATTCTAATTTCGTCTTTCGTAGTACATTTTCTATGCTTTCGGACCACAGGGTGAAGCTCGGTCACCCGATATTGCCTATATTTGGGTGGAGTTGGGACTTCAGGTTCTCTGATTGAAACCATGCGAAGTCTCTTTGAAATATGGTTCATTTTGAGTTTAAATCACCAGTAGATTATATTTTCTTTGAGCTTCGACTGTGCAAACGGCTAAAAATATGAATAATAATATTGATTATTACCTTTTATCTATAACGGTTTCATAGCTGAATGATACTGGACAGGCTTAGTCCTGTTGTGTAGTCTCATCCAACAGTCGCTATCCTGTAACAAAATAATTTCATAATTACTAAACTAGATTAAATTCATCTATGTAAATCAGAACAATGTCAACTGTTGAATTTATTTATAATGATTTTGCAGGAGTGCCAACACCCCCAGCGATCATGGTCCCACCCCACCCCCTGAATTAAAAAAAAGAGATGTGATAGCTCAATAAAAGTTACTCTTTTTACTTTCCTTGCCCTATTACCATAGGTAAGGAAAGTATCGCTTTCCATAAAAATTTAAAGTACCCCAATTTCATGTCTTCTATACGTTTCATTACTTTCCTTGCCCTATTACCATAGGTAAGGGAAGTATTGCTTTCCAAAAAAAATTAAGGTACCCTAATTTCATGTTTTCTATACGTTTCAAGGCCCCCTGAGTCCAAAAACATGATTTTTGGATGTTGTTCTGTGTGTGTGGGTGTGTGTGTGTCTGTGAACACGATAACTCCATTCCTAATTAACCGATTGACTTGGAATTTTAAACTCAAGGGCCTTATACCATGAGGATCCGACAATAAGAAATTCAATAAAATTAAATTTAAAATGGCGGAAAAATAGCGGATAATGGCTAAAAAACCATGTTTTTCACGGTTTTTTCGAGAACGGCTCTAACGATTTTCTTCAAATTTATACCCTACATAGCTATTTATAAGCCCTATCAATTGACATGAGTCTCATTTCTGGGAATATTGCAGGAGTTCCATAATATTCCTGAGAAAAATGAATTTTGTTAAATTTCTATCACGATTTCCTCAAAAATGACTTGACCGATTTTTTTCAAATTCATACCCTGTATAGTTCTATATCAGCTCTATTAACTGGCATGAGTCTCCTCCCTGAGAAATTAACAGGGAGTCCACCCCATCCTTGAGAAATTCACTTTGTAGCCTCCTTCTTGTGCGTGAGGTAGGTAGAGCAGTTTATTCAAAAGAACACATGTCGATATTTTATTTGTAGAACAGCTGTTTTGACAACTTTTGAAAAATCCTCAAATTTCATAATTTAAACAAAGAAAAATGTACTGTGAACACAATCACGATAGTATAATCGTAGTTTTAATTATTTAGCCGCCAATCGGCATAATGTTATTCCCTAAACTATCCTCGTTAATGGGGCTTATAGATCAATGAGCAAGGAAAGTTGTGTGAGTGCACCAGATTTATTTAGTTAATTTTGATAACTTATATTTTGTTTTCATTATTTTAGTAGTCCCTAAGAGAAAAGTGATAACCCCCGCACATAATATTAAGGACTGGTTTCCGAGCTCGAGATTCAAGACTTTAAACAGCTGGAGTCAGAAAATTGGCTTTCCGAAACGTCGCGTAGTCGTAGTTTTTATGATATTCTTTATTTTATTATTTCTGTAATTGAAAACGTTTTACCTCGACGAAATGAAACATTTCTAAATAATTCAAAATAGCTGAAACTTTACACTACATTCCCTTCATTTTATTTTATTTTGTGTTCAATTCTCTAGTTTTTCGAAATTTAATTTAATCGTAGACTACGACTACGCCCCGTTTCGGAAAGCCAATTTTCTGACTCCAGCTGTTTAAAGTCTAGAACTTAGCTGAATCCTGAGCTCGGAAACCGGCCCTCAGTGTTGTTGTATGCAATAATAATACAAAATTCAATATTCAGATACTTCCCAAACAATATTTATTTATTCAACGATAAAAACATCTGTAGACCACATAAAATAGTATATTTCGCACCTAGAGCAAAAAATGAGATTTTTCTGGCCCGAAATCGGTTTTCAAGAAAAGATTGAGAGCCGGAAAAACATTTTTGCCCGTGGTGTGAACGCTATTTTTCGCCACACACAAAAATAAACAATATATAAATATGAGAATAGTTGTTTACTAAGCACTTCCGAAAGCAGAAGTGGAAGGTGATAGCTCTAGCAAATCTGAGGTAATCTGAATATCAGGAAATTGTCCAAGTATTTTTATTTTTCATTCTGATTTATCTGAATAACCTAAAAGATGATGTACAATTATGTGGGAAGTTGAGTTTATACTTTTTTATTCTTTCAAATGACAATAATATGATATTTTTATAAATGTTTTAATTATTGAATAATGAACACAAATAATGAAAAGTTTTTTGATCAGCTGTTTTTTGATCACGTTCCTTAGTACCATGTTAGCTGCTGGAAAGAGTTAGCTACTCTTTCCGGCCTAGGCTGGAAAGAAACCTGTTCTGACGTCAGACGAGAGTCGTCTGCAAACAATGTCTTTCAGATCTACGTAGGAACTGGAAAGCAGCTGCTTTCTGTGCAGTGTGGCGAAAAATATGTTTTAGTCAATCATTCCGTATTAATCGACATAAATAATTCATCAATCATATCTGCAGCTTCTGAAAAGCTCAGACGATTATTGTAATTTTCATAGCAATATTGGCAGTTATAATAATCAAATTTAACTATAATTCAAAGAAGATAGGCCCGGTTGTTCAAAAGTTGGTTAAATTTTAACCGTGATCAATTTTATGAGAACCAATCAGAGAAGGCCTTTCTGATAAGACGACTTCTCTGATAGGTTCTCGTAGAATTAACCACGGTTAAAATTTAACCGGCCTTTGCGCAACCGGCACTAAGATTGATGATTAACGTGGGCGTAGCGTATAACGCAAATTGATTGAATCAAGGTGAATTGAATTTCAGACTGACCTGGACCTGGAAATAACGTGGGAGCGTTTTCGTTGGAAGTGGAATACTCGAAATAAATGGAAAAGCACCGGATACTAATAGGGGGCAGTGAACGCACACGATGGTATGGATGGCAGTGGTATATAGAGACCGAGCAGAGGAATATAAGAAAGCATTTATATACGTATGTGCTGGTGAACGATATACTCTTATGTATGATTTAGCGAGGCAGACTGCGTACAGACTGCATTAGAACGTGCAGTGTTCCATTTTTCCAGTTCTTCTTCTTTTTTCTTTCATCTTTCGCAATGCGACGTTGCCAGATCGTTTTCCTACAATGTAGAAATATAATTGATCAATATATAATCCAATTTCTATCATAAAAATTCATCAGGCCCTACATGACTATCGAAAAATAATATTTTCTTGTCGAATAAAAAATAAGAATTGATTATTTTAAACAAGAATGAACAGTTAATACTACATCAGATATACCGGTATCAATTATCCTCTACAGAAGGCAGTAGCAAGGCAGAAAATCGGCAACGCTGTTCTCCTATCTCTCTCCACTACCATTACAACGTGGACCTCACACTATAGAGACTTGTGAACTCTAGAAGTAATGAAAACTAGTAATCCAGACTTTCTAGATGTTTGTGAAAATTTTTCCGGAAAAATAAGCTTCCTTAGGGCCGTTTGCACAGTGTAAGTTCAAGCTAAAGCTTAAACCAAATCTGGATTTTTCTTGGTTTAAACTAAAATTCCGTTTGCACAGTATCAGTTTAAACTCTGTATTGAGTTTAAACTCTGAGAAAGTTTTAACCTCCAAAGTAGGAGGTTCAAACCAAATAATTTGGATTAACTTGAAGTATTTTGATTGAATAAACCACTTGATAGAAATTAAGACAATTTTTAACAGTTGTCTTCGATTAGAAAACATGTTTTTAATAACACGTAACTGAGATATATTGCTTTCGAGAGATTTCTAATAAACAAGGAAGACCGTAGTAGATTCAAGCGTAACAAAATAACTTTTTTATCTTACATTCAAAATTTTCTGGTGCCAACTAAACATAAGTTTTTTAAGAATTTCTTGATCGCTTTTCACTTTAATAACCGTACATCTTACAGCTCTGTGGATTTTGAACAAGAACAAGAAAATACTAAAATAGTAGCTACATAACCTCAATTTACTGATGGTTTGTAGACAAATTTCCTGTAAAAATCAGTCTTCCTGATATTATAAACGATGACATTCTATTACCACCAACTTGACGCTTAACTAGTTTAACTTAATCTGGATTCGTAAATGCATTGAGAAAACCGATTCAAGTTTAAACTTTCAGATTAACTTAAACTCGATTAACTTAATCGAGTTTAGCAATCTATACTGTGCAAGCGGCCCTTAATGTGAGTTATGTGAATGGAAAATATGATTACGAAGGGTCCTCGTGGTTTCCCAGGAAAATACTGTCCCACATAATGTTGGAAGGAGGAAGAAAAAGGTGAGAGGGGAAGAGGGTGTGACAGTGAGGGGGGAAAAGAAAAAGATGGAAAGAGGGAAAAAGGAAACAAACTTTATTCGATCTCAGACTTTCCATACAGATTCCACACAGTTCATTGTATTTATTTGCCTGTAATGCCACTCTCTCTGAAAGACGGAAACTATCTATCTGTCTCCCTCAGACCACTGTCTCTCCCTCAGACTCACTCTCTCTCACTCACTCTTTCTCTCTCGCACCCTCACTGCATCACACTCTTTCATGCTCTCTCTCTCTCTCTCACTCCCTCATACCCCTGTCTCTCCATCAGACTCACTCTCTCTATCTCTCTCTCTCTCTCTCTCACTCTCTCTCTCTGTCTCTCGCTCTCTTTTGGTAGAGAGTTAGTGGGAAGGATATTTTTAATATTCTTTCCGAAGAATGGACATTGATATGTCCAAAGCTCTACCAATTTATGTAGATGCATAACAATATACTAATCCATAGTTATTATATATTACAAATTGCTTTTTCCTCCACCTACTGGCTAAAGTACTTACTTTACTCCCTGAAACATAATACTAAAGTGTCACTTTTTCGCCCTCGGTAGTAAAAAACAGAAAAACTCCCTAGGGAGTAAAAGTGACTCCATTTAAATAACATGGGAAGCATCTCTATTTTAAAAACTTACATTATAATAGGTTAGAAGGTCTAAGCTCAGATGAGAAAGCATAAAGAGGTGTCTGTCATTGAGTAAACTGAATTCAATACCACAACCAGGAATTTGATCAACTCATGAAATATATGTTTGTATGATATTATATTCTTAATATTAGTAGACGATAAAAATTTATACAATTTTTAAAATATCTTATTCTATTCAAAATACCAGCCAACAAATATTTTTGATCTGCAATTCAAATGTGAACCGCGTGATCTGGAGTCAGCCATTTTTGGTAAACACCCAGCTGATTGTTACAACTTTAGCCGATAGAAAGCGCAATCGGCAGTGCCAATCAGACGGCCGGTTTAAAAGTTTGAGATTTTAGGTTATGTTGTTAACTTGTTAGGAAACATTATCACCAATACGTAAGTATTATTAAAATTATTTTATTTGCAATTTTCTATAAAAAATGTAGATGGAGGAAAAATGTTGTGTACATCACGAGTGAAAAATACTTTTTCTCCCTCAGGAAAATTGTTGCCCTCGGCTTCGCCTCGGGCTTCAAACTTTTCCCTCAGGGAGAAAAAGTCGTACTTTTCACTCTAGATATACAAATAACTATTTCATATCATATACAGTTCAATAATTATTTTCTTTGTCTATATTATGTAGATTCATCTATAATTTTGCTGTATTGTAAGCTATTGTATATAAGTGTATAAGCCAGTATATATTGTAATCTACATAAATAAATAAATCAAATCTCTCTCTCACACCCTCTCTGTATCTCACTCTTTTCTCTCTCCCTCTATCACACTCCCTCTCACTCCTATCTCACTCTCTCTCTGTCTCTCGCTCTCTCTTCCTTACTCTTCCTCAAACCACTGTCTCTCACTCACCCTCAACCTTTCTCTCTTACTTCATCTCTTTTCTTCTCTGCTTCTCGTTCCCTCTCACTCTCACTCACACACCGCCTTTTGTAGGCTTCGTTTCATGCTGGCTTCTCATTAAAAGTTTTCATAGCATCCATATCCCACTAAATCCAGGCTGTATCGAAATGGAGAACGACCTCAAACTTGTGGAATATCAAATCAGATCAACTCGTGACAAAATTCTCTCTCGAAAGCTGCTTACGTGGCACAAATTGAATTTGTGATTGTAACAATTTTTATGACTGTATCTTTTTGTATTTCCTCTCAAAACTTTTGTATTTAATTGTCTGATGGAAAAGGCAAAATGTATTTTCCTGTTGTCTATGAATAAATACATGAATAAACTGTTGGGTGGTTTTCAGAGGGAGACTTGTGTTTGAATGCGGGGTGAGTGTTTGGAAGTAGCTTCCACGTTATGAGAAAGTCATGGTTTAGTTTTTCGCACTTCTAAAATGATAAAAATCTGGTGTGGCGCACTCACACAACTTTCCTTGTCGTTATGACGTAATTGATCATCTGACGCTAGTGTTCACGCGCATCTAAAGTCTACACTATTCAAAGATCTAAGCCAGCTGGTGACAGGACAATAACGCTGGTGACACATGAGGTCTGCTATCTCTTCATAGTGAATGATTTAATAGAATCAACAGTTGCCAACAGTTTGTAATTGGATAATCACATCTTCTCGAATTTGAAGCTTATTTTTAATTTTAGGTGAAAATGTTACTGAACATTCATTGAAGAGATTTTCATGCTCAATCTTTTACACGTGAAAAGTTTTTTTAAATTGTATCTAAAGCCTGATAATTGCGAATCTAAAATCAAACTTTGCATAGATGGCGCGGAGCTCCTGAAATTTTTACAGATATGGGTCTTGTGGCAGTTAATAGAGCTTATCAATGAATATTTTAGGTATAAATTTGATCAAAATCGTTGGAGCGGTTTTCACCATCTTGTTTTTGACAAAATTTTCAACATCTTATCCGCCATCTTGAATTGCATCAGATCGAAATTGTTCGTGTCGGATCCTTATATTGTAAGGACCTTAAGTTCCAAATTTCAAGTCATTCCGTTATTTGGGAGATGAGATATCGTGTACACAGACGCACATACACTCATACACACACACACATACAGACCAATACCCAAAAACCACTTCTTTGGACTCAGGGGACCTTGAAATGTATAGAAATTTAGAAATTGGGGTACTTTAATTTTTTTTGGAAAGCTATACTTTCCTTACCTATGGTAATAGGACAAGGAAAGTAAAAACAATGGATTCTGGATTTAGATTGATTTTATCATATTGAATCATGCTAAATTTGCAACTGAACTAAGATGTAGGTTTAGGAAGTTTTTCACTCCAAGTCATCCCTACCTTGCAGTCGCGTTTATTGTTGCCGATTTTCCAAGCAAAGAGGCGGCAGACTGAGAGCTCTAAACCTTATTAATGTTGCTATTAGAGGGCTCGGCAAAACAAACTACGCCCGGAAAATTTTACAATCCTGGAAAAGCCCATTTTCCCGCCAGTGCTGGGAAAGTAATAGACAAGGACTGTGGGAGCGGCCAGTCTCCTCTCACGTTTTTCAACAATATATTCCTAATTCCAGCAGACGCCCGTCGAAAGCTTCACCCTCTCTCTCATACTCTCTCTCTCTCTCTCTGTATGTCTCACTCGCCCTCTATCTCTCTCTCCTCTCATTCAAAGCACCCAATCAATCTCTCTGTCTCAATCTTCCTCTCTTTCATTTCCCTCTCTAATTCTCTTCTTAAATATTTTCTGTCTCTTTTCTTCTCTCAGTCACTATCTCCCACACACACTCTCTCTCTCAATTCTCTCCCATTCAAAGCACTCAATCAATCTCTCTGTCACTCTCTCTGTCTCCATCTTCCTCTCTTCCATCTCCCTCTCTAATTCTCTTTCTACATATTTTCTGTCTCTTCTCTTATCTCAGTCACTAACTCCCTCTCTCTATCAGTATCTCTCTCAAACTCCCTCTCTTTCTCTCTGTCTCTCACCCTCACTCACTCACTTCCTCTCTTACATTCCCATAGACTCTCTTACTTTCCCTCAGACCACTGTCACTCTCTCTCTCTCTCTTTCATTATCTCTCATTCTACTTTTGGTAGAAAGTTACTGGGAAGGATATTTTTTTGAATATTCTCTTCGAAGAATGGACATTGATATGTCCAAAGCTCCGCCAATAATTTAAGTAGATGCATAACAATAATATTATCTATGGATATTCCAAATTACTGCCTTTTTACTTTCCTTGCCCTATTACCATAGGTAAGGAAAGTATTGCTTTCCAAAAAAAATTAAGGTACCCCAATTTCAAGTTTTCTATACGTTTCAAGGTCCCCTGAGTCGAAAAACATGATTTTCGGGTGTTGGTCTGTGTGGGTGTGTATGTGTGTGTGTGTGTGTGTATGTGTGTATGTGTGTATGTGTGTATGTCTGTGAATACGATAACTCCATTCCTAATTAACCGATTGACTTGAAATTTTAAACTTGAGGTCCTTATACCATGAGGACCTGACAATAAGAAATTCAATTCAAGATGGCGGAAAAAATGGCGGATAATTACTAAAAAACCATGTTTTTCACGATTTTCTCAAAAACGGCTCTAACGATTTTCTTCAAATTTATACCATGGATTTATAAGCCCTATCAACTGACATGAGTCTCATTCCTGGGAAAATTGCAGGAGCTGCGTAATATTCTAGAGAAAAATGGCGGATAATTTCTAAAAAACCATGTTTTTCACGGTTTTCTCGAAACGGCTCTAACGATTTTCTTCAAATTTATACCATGGATTTATAAGCCCTATCAACTGACATGAGTCTCATTTCTAGGAAAATTGCAGGAGCTGCGTAATATTCTTGAGAAAAATGGCGGATAATTACTGAAAAAACATGTTTTTCACAATTTTCTCAAAAATTACTCGACTGATTTATTTCAAATTCATACTCTGTATAGTTATTTATCAGCTCTATTGACTGGCATGAGTCTCCTTTCTGGGAAACTAATGGGGGGTCCACCCCATCCTGAGAAATGGACTTTGTAACCTCCTTCTCGTGCATGAGGTAGATAGGTAGAGCAGTTCATAAAAAGAACACATAGTCGAGATATTTCATCTGTAGAACAGCTGTTTTGACGACTTTTAAAAAATCATCGGATTTCACAATTTACACAAAGGAAAAAGTACTCTGAAAACAATTATATACACACATATAAAGTAGTCTGATTGTAGTTTCAAATAATTATGGTGTCGCCAATCGTCATTATGTTATTTCTCTAAATTATTGTCGTTGAAGAATGAGTCTCCCAGTTCAATGAGCAAGGAAAGTTGTGTTAGTGTACCACACCAGATTTTTCCATATTATGTACAGTTCAATGATTATTATTCCTGTTTATATTATGCATATTCATTGTAACTGTATTGTAAGCCTGGTACCTGATTTTTTTAAGGTTGGACCAATATTAACTGAGATATGGCAGTTTTAGTGATAGGAAATCGCGGGGGGTTAGTTACAGTGCATGCGGCTAAAGTCTGCCACAACAATGAAACAGTCTCCGTCTGCTTTGAATGTAATTTGTAAGCTATTTTAGATTATGTGGCATGCACTGCAACCAACCTCCAGTGGTGCCTTAATCGATAGGTAATTGAATTAAAAAGACTAAGAAATTGTCAAAAAACCACTGATTTATTGATAATTAGAAAGACCGGTGACAATAATTAAATTTACTTGAAAAGTTATTTTTAAAATTTTTTTGTAAAACCAACAGTTCCTGAGTTATTTAAGAAACACAATTTTAGATGGCCGCCATTTTGTTTTATGAATTTGAAAAATCATCATAATTGTTTAGTATTCTTGTCTAGTTGTCATTAATGATTGTGCAAAGTTTCAATTCCGTATGTTCAACTATTAATTAGAAAAAAATGATAAGTGAAAAAAGCAAAATGGCCGCTGTGTGAGTAACTCAAGACCTCTGGACCATTTGAATATGATATTTAGATATGTTTTTTACCCAGGAACAATGCCCTAGAGTATTTCTAGGGAGTTCTTGAACATCTGTATAGTTCTCCATAATCTAATTGCTCTATGGTTGTTATGAAGTGTAAACTGTGTAAAGACCTTTCAAAAACTCTACTCTCGCATCATTACGTTTCAAGTCGGACACAACTTACTGGACTATAGTGAGGTCCACGTTATAATGTCAGTGTTTGATTAGCAATGGTATTGCTATCCTTGTCTATCATTCAACAAAGCGGATAGCGCTATCTCTTTCTCACTTTGCTCTTTTGCCAGATGGTTTTTAACAATGTAGAATTAATAATTAATTAACAAGATCTCTTTCTCGCTTTGATCTTTTGCCAGATGTCTTTTAACAATGTAGAAATGATAATTAATTAAAAAGATATTCCATCTTGATTATGAAAAATTCATTATGTAATTATTAAAGAATATGATTTCTTGCTTTATAGAGTCAAATTGATTATTTCAAGCGAGAATGAACAGTTAACATTACATCAATCAGCTACCGTCTATGGAAGGCATTGACAAGACAGAGGATCAGCAATGTTTCTCTCCCATCTTTCTCCACTGTCATTATAACGTGGACCCCACCATAGTATGTTGATAAGATTTACATATTTGTACAGTAGTTTAAATAGTTCTCTATATTAGCAAGGGGGCTCCGCCCCCTGGACCCCCGTAAGAAATTATATCAGCGGGCTCGCTTCGCTCGCCATATCAGGCGATATAATATTCCCAGTAATAGCTCTGATTAAAGAAGCAGTGCCCTATCAATTTTTCCGCGATAAATACATTTCAATCTTCAACTTGGTGCCAACCTAACAAAGTCAACTCAACTTAATGCCAACCTGACAAAATTATCAATTTAGATTATACTCTCTCTAGATTATAGTTCTATATTAATATATGGTATGGACATTTTTCAATTATAATTAAGAGATTGGAATGAGAAGAATATACATGCTTAAAGACGAACTTTAAACCCTTAAAAACCACCCTAGAGTTAAAATATTGCCAAAAGATTTTTAGTGTGCCTCTAAAGGGCTAACTGAACATACCTACCAAATTTGAACGTTTTTGGTCCGGTAGATTTTTAGTTCTGCGAGTGAGTGAGTCAGTCAGTCAGTCAGTGAGTGAGTGAGTGCCATTTCGCTTTTATATATATATATATAGATAGATAAAGATAAAGAATAGTATATTAGTTCTCCATGATGTAGTTGCTCTATGGTTGTTATGAAACTATAACGTGTATAACATCCTTTCAAAAACTCTACTCTCACATCATCAAGTTAAGTTACAAATCGGGCTCAACTCACTGAACTAGTTTAAAAGTTACTGAAGAATCGAGCAAACAAACTTGCGAAGTCCCTAAATGAAGTCCCCCTCACGCACCGACGAACTTCACTCCAGGCTTCTTTCACTGATGCTTACTTTCACGCACCGATAAGAGGACTTCTTTCACAACTCGACTACTTTCACGAACCGATAAAAGTATCCCAACAGTTAGGTTCACGTCAAAGTGTGACGTCATCCACCGACTCACTTCATCTTGTCGGCATCGGTTTGTATAGGTAGCATTAATGTAAGTGATGCCGGCATGGAACGGTTTGCTATGGAACATGCTGTACAAACAAGCTCGAATTCGGAATCACTTTCACGTTGAAAAGTAAATAACGAGAGATGAAACGTTGGCAGTTCGTTGGTTGTAACGTGCAAAAAGTGCGTAGTAGAAGGCCCTTTTAAGAGCTGGAACTCTTCTCTGATACAGTTTGTCTACATGGATAAAACATCCCAGAAACTCTTATATTATACAGTTTAGACTAACATGGATAAAACATGCCTCATCCGTTTGAAAGTTGAGGAGAGCTTGTATCAAAACATTGCAGGGAACACAAATAATGATGTTTTCGAAGGAAAGAGTTTAAAAGGTTTTCTTGATGGAAGGTTGAACTCTGATAGAATTCCAATGCTGAAGACGCAGCTCGTGAATCTAGAAAATTGTGGAGGTTTTTACAAATTTCGGTCTTTTCAAGGTTAGAATTAGCCATCAGTTGATTGTTGACTGGGGTATAGATAATGTTAACTGGATGAAACAGTTATTGTAATATAGCATATGATACATAGAATATAGAATATACCTATAATTGACCGAGCGAAGTGAGGTCTAAGATTCAAGTCGACGGTTTGGCATTTCTCTCAATGTTTAAATGTTTGAATGTTTAAATGTTCAAATGTTTATATGTTTTTATGTTGCGCATTTACGGCGAAACGCGGTAATAGATTTTCATGGAATTTGACAGGTATGTTCCTTTTTAAATTGCGCATCGACGTATATACAAGGTTTTTGGAAATTTTGCATTTCAAGGATAATATAAAAGGAGAAAGGAGACTCCTTCATACGCCAATATTACCGTAAAAATCAGACTATAGAATTATTCATCATAAATCAGCTGTCTAGTGGACTATAATACTAGCCGATCAAAAACATCGATCTACTGGAATTGATCAGGATTGAGAATAACCCGGCTTTTTTGCAACCGACACTAAGTACCTTATTAAATGATTACAAAAGTTCAACAGCTGAGTCATAATTTTATTTTGACACAGTAGCCACACAATCATGAACTCGCTTACTCACTTCCATCACCAACAGACGACGAAATAATTATTATCAGCTGTTTTCCCAAGAATGAATAATAATTATCCTTTCAATGTCCTTCAGCAAGTTTTCTCAGGGATGAGACCTAGTGCAATCAAATATTTATATTATAAGCCTACTATGTTCTGAATTTCGTGAGAATCGTTGGAGCCGTTTTCGAGATCCGGTGAAATACAAACTTCTAAACATCCAAACATCTAAACATATGAACAGAAGTTGCTCGTTTAATAGTATAGGATAGAAAGTTCATTATCCATCAATACTTCAAAGATACATTTTTTGTATCAACTTATCTTTAAAGATCATTTCCAATTATTCTTTGGAAAGAGAAGACTGTGGAAGCTGAACTCTAAGATACAGTTTTAAGTTGGTCCTTGAATAATAGACATTTTGAGTTATTGAAGGATTTTTGTGAATAAGTGACAGTAACTGGTTGAGGAAGTGATATTAGTAAATTACTCGATGTTTGCAGAACTGATGATAATATCAACAACCCTGATTCTGTTTTAGTTGTTTAGGTTTGTTGTCAAATTGCATTTACGAGAGCGTCACAATGCGTACACATCATTCTATCAGCCAGTCTTTGGTTCCCTGTTGTTGCATTTCCTCCTGTACCTCCTCCTTCCAGTCCTCCCTCTCCACCTCTTCCTCATCCTCCTCCTCCTCCGCCACCCCTTACTCCTCATCGTCCTCCTCCACCTCCACCTCCTCCTCCACTTCCCTATTCTTCAATCAATTTACTCCTTATTTTCCCCCATTTCATGTATCACTCATTCTACTTCTCTTTTTAATACACTATACTCTACTCATTCATTTCCTTCTCCTCTCCAACATCACAATTATCCTCCTCTATCGTCACCTCTCCCTTCATTTCCATCTTCGTCTTCATCCTTCTTCTACCTCTCATCATCCTTCTCCTCTCTTCTCCCCATCACACCTCTATCTACATTCTCCATCATCTCCTTCTTCTATCAATTCTAATCCTTTTCATCCCCCTCCCCCATCCCCCTATGCCTTTTCCTCTTTCTCTTTATCCTCCTTCTCCTTCACCTCCTTCTTTTCCTCTTCTTCTTTCCCGTCCTCGCCTTCTTTTCCTTGTCCTTCACTATTTCTTCTCCACATACTCATCAATCGATATTTTTTTCGATGATTCTTAAACAGTCATCATTTCCTCCTCCTCCTACTTTACCTCCTTCTTCTCTTTCTCCTTCACCTCCTCCTCCTTCTCCTCCTCCTCCTCCTCCTCCTCCTCCTCCTCCTCCTCCTCCTCCTTCTCCTCCTCCTCCTCCTCCTTCTCCTCCTCTTCCTCATCCTCCTCCTCCTCCTCCTCCTCCTCATCCACTCCCTCCTTCTTCTCTTTCTCCTTCACCTCCTCCTCCTTCTCTTCCTCTTCCTCCTCCTCCTCCTCATCCACTCCCTCCTTCTTCTCTTTCTCCTTCACCTCCTCCTCCTTCTCCTCCTCCTCCTCCTCCTCCTCCTCATCCACTCCCTCCTTCTTCTCTTTCTCCTTCACCTCCTCCTCCTTCTCCTCCTCTTCCTCCTTCTCATATTTCTCCTTCTCCTCCTCTTCCTCATCCTCCTCCTCCTCCTCCTCCTCCTTCT
>NC_052507.1:1379085-1399085 GCF_014356525.2 Nilaparvata lugens
CTTTAGAGGCGCACTAGGAAATCTTTTGGCGATATTCAAACTCTAAGGGTGGTTTTTAAGGGTTTAAAGTTCGTCTTTAAGCATGTATATTCTTCTTCTTATTCTCTTAATTATAATTGAAAAATGTCCATACCATATGTTAATATAGAACTATAATCTAGAGAGAGTACCTCTTCGAAACAGTTGTTCTGGTAACTAAATAAAAAATTTTGTCAGGTTGGCATTATGTCGAGTTGACTTTGTTAGGTTGGCACCAAGTTGAAGATTGGAATGCATTTATCCAGGACCTCTTAAATACCAATTTATACAATTAGCCAAAATTAGCGTTTTCTCAGCTTTTCTGTGTTTCCTCATCTTTTTCAATAATTGATGGAAATATATTTTTCCTACAGTTACGTTGAAAAGTGGCCATTGCTGCACTGATTACAGAACGCAAAGAATCACTTTTCCGCTCTAGTGCGGGAAAAATTTTTCTGCACTCCAGATTTGCAACATGGCAACGCAAAATACTTAGTAGGTTATATGGAGCAACAGTGCAGCAAAACCAAAATAAAGTTGGTAACAGTGACTGCTGTGGCTGCTATAGTGAGCAGACGTGCAACGAAGCACAACGCGCTAATTATTATTCATTATATATTATAACCAAGGACAACGAGGACTTTAGGATTTTAGGATTAAGGTTTTTATCAATAATAAAATTACACAGAAAAACATTTGATGCATTTCAGGCAATTTTACCCATAATTACCCACTTTTCATATTCAATGGTAACTGTAGGAAAAACTTAATGTGAAATACGTGCGCAAAGTTCCTCTGCTGCACTCAAGAAACCATTCCGCCCTCGCCTACGGCTCGGGCGTAAACGTTTCTTTCGGTGCAGCAAACTGTCACTTTGCGCACTAGTTGCACAAATAACTATTAAAGAATTCAGTACACAGGTTTAACTGAGGTGGAAGAATTTTGTTCGCCAAAGAATCGCCGATATAGTAACAGGTGTTTTTCGAGATCAAATTGACATGATACGTTCAAATTCGGTACAGAGGTCCCGTTGAGGTCTACATGCAGGCGAGCGAAGCGAGCCCACTGATCTCATTTTTGGACAATCCAGTCGGGGGTCCAGACTTCGGTACAGAGGTTCCGCTGAGGTCTACATGCAGGCGAGCGAAGCGAGCCCGCTGATCTCATTTTAGGACGACCCAGTCGGGGGTCGAGGGGGCGGAGCCCCCTGGCTAGACGGATATGGCGAGCGAAGAGAGCCTGACGGCTAGTTATAAATGAAAATATAAATCCGTGTACCCTTTTTAAAATCACTTGAAAATGACATTAGTAGCCAAAACATGTCGTGGAGGAATAATTTACAAGGATACTCAGATTTATATTTTTAATTTTATATCATTAGTTCTTATGGGACAGATCACACATTTCCATCCTGCTTTTGTGTGAAAACTTCCATAACAATCAATGGTATTCATTCTCTATTCATCAGAGCAAAGATTGATTGGAAACTATACGAGAAAATTTTTATCCAATTCAGCTCAGTGCTATAGTGAGGTCCACGTTGTAATGGCAGTGTTTGTCACTAGGTGGTTTTTTTTTGTAGCAGTTTTGCTGTTCCTATTTCGGAACTAGGAAACATACTCGAGTGTAAAGAAAATATATGGTCCATTACAGTAGAGAATGCTGTAATGAGAATAATTGACCGAGCGAAGTAAGGTCTAAGATTCAAGTCGACGGTTTGGCATTTCTTTTAATGTTTGAATGTTTACATGTTTATATGTTTTTATGTTGCGCATTAATTTACGGCGAAACGCGGTAATAGATTTTCATGAAATTTAACAGGTATGTTCCTTTTAAAATTGCGCGTCGGCGTATATACAAGGTTTTTGGAAATTTTGCATTTCAAGGATAATATAAAAGGAAAAAGGAGCCTCCTTCATACGCCAATATTACCGTAAAAATCAGACTATTGAATTATTCATCATAAATCAGCTGTCTAGATGATTATAATACTACCAGTTCAAAAACATCGAACATCTTGAAAATGTATCTTTCCATCAACGTTAATAGACAGTTGACTATTTATAATACTACCCGTTCAAAAACATCGAACATCTTGAAAATGTATCTTTCCATCAACGTTAATAGAAAAATAGTAGAAAAATCGAATAGTAGAAATCGAAAATGGATTATTTTCAATGAATAGATGGTGCAACAAAAATATATGAACGATATCAAATATTAAACTTTCCTAAATCACAGGAATCTTTCATTTTAATCTATTCTTAAATATTTTGCTGTAGATATATTAATTTTATAATCTCATCCTTGCTTGACACTTCTTATCTGAATCATATCTTCTTATAAATTGTTATGAATTATGCTGGTCTATAGCTCTATTTATTTAAACTTATCAAACATTTTATAATGAATTATCAATATTCGAAATATAAAAGTTACAATAAAATGTTATACAGTGAACGAAAATTGCGTTCACGAATCTCTTAATATATAATTATTATTGCTTAATTTTCCTTTCTACATGTTTATTGAGTACTCAGGGCTGCCTAGTTCAGGCTCTGGTAGATTTTTCTATCCGTTTGAATATTTAATTCTTATCTTATATAGATTTATTATGAGTTGATGTATTATTTGAATCTATGAATAGCTTTGTATTTTACCTATATTCTATTGTGGGTGCTGACACACATGTTGAAGAGAATCAAGTTTTTCTCTCTTTCACCTCCTTTGTGTCTTTTGATCATTTCTTTTTCTTTTTCTATATGCTATTTCTTATTTTATTTAAGTGTGTGAGTGTGTGTGTGAATGAAATTCCAATGAAGGTAAATGAATTCGATATTCATTTTGAATTTCTGGTGTACCACCAAATCTCTAATATCAAATATTGTTTAAATTCTATGAGTTATGATGGAGGATGAAAATTGTTGTGTCTTGTTGAGTTCTATTGATGAAGTTAATATTTCTCATATTTCATCAAGTCATAGTTTTACGATCTTCCATCAAAACATACAAAGTATAAGCAGCAATTTTGATAAGTTTGTCACATATATTAGTTGCTGGAAAGTGAGGCCAGCTATTATAGCGTTGACTGAGGTGTGGTTGGATACAGATGAGCAGGTGTCCCAGTATTATATTGATGGCTATGAATCTTGTTCAAGTATTTCCTCTTTCACAAGAGCCACCGGCTTGATTGTTTATTTTTCCACTGAATTAGTTGGTTTCAACTGCAGTGTAAAGGAATGTGAGTTGGATGGTGCGGACGCTCTTTATCTTCAGTGCACCTTATCGAACTATAAATTCAATCTAATCGTTCTTTATAGATGGCATGGCTTTGAATGCGATAGATTTCTTACCAGTCTTGACACTATTTTAAACATTCCTTCGTCTTGTGATACTGTCATAATAGGAGATATTAATATCAACATTTTGGCGACTGGTGATAATAAAGTTGATGATTACTTAGAAGTTCTCAGCTACTACGGTTTTGAATCGATTATAGACATACCTACTAGAGTAACGGAGACAACATCAACCTGCATTGATCACGTATTTATGAGATCACAAAATTTTTCACATTTTGAAAAATGTGCAGTTATTGAGGATTTAATTGGTGATCATAGAGCTATAACATTGACAATTCGCGCTAACCTAGATAATAGTAGAAGGAATTCTTGTAAAGAAAAATACAAAATCGATTTAGACAAATTGAATAATTTCCTCCTGTCTCATGATTGGGGTGATGTTTTCTTAAGTAATAATGTTAACTATAAGTTTGATAAATTTATTGAGGTATTTAAAAATTATATTGATTGTTCAAAGGTGAGAGTCGAATGCAAAATAAAATCAATGAATTTGAAGAAACTCAAACCATGGATAACTGATGGTCTGTGTGCAGCAATCCACTCGCGTGATAGATTATTTAAAAAAATGAAAAGAAACCCTGATAACTTAAGATTGAAAAATAACTTCAAAAATTTCTCTAGAAAAATAAAAAATTGGATTAAAATTGAAAAAATAAAGTATTATTCTTCATTAAATCAAATGCCTCCACGGCAAAAATGGCAAGTTTTGAATAAGCTGTGTGGAAATCCGAAAAAATGTAAACCCCTAAAAGAATTAAAAATAGAACACAGGGATGAAATTGTTAGTGATGCAAAAAGATTGTCAAATATTTTTAATGAGTATTTTGTTAGCATTGGCAGAGATGTCGCTGCTAATTCTAATGGTGGAGCTGATAACATGGACTATCATAATATCTTCAAGGAAACTAATCAGCAGAAGTCTATATTCCTTGAAGCTGTTACCTATGATGAGCTCTTAGTTTACATTAGAGGATTAGAAAATGGTAAATCTTGTGGGGGTGACTGTATATCTTCTGGATTATTGAAGAATGTTGCGCTGGCCATAGTACCAATTCTAGTTGATATTTTCAATTGTAGTCTCTCTACAGGGGTGTTCCCTTCTGGGATGAAGCTGGCAAGAGTGGTGCCAGTTTTCAAGTCGGGTTCTCGATTAAAGTTGAACAATTATAGACCTATATCCCTGCTGTCAGTATTTTCAAAGTTGTTGGAGAAGATAATGAAAAGGAGACTTCTAGAATTTCTTGATTCATGTAATTTTTTCTATAGTAACCAATTTGGCTTTCGTGAATGTATGAATACAGAAATGGCTCTTGAAAGGTTTATGGCAGTTGTTTTCTCTGGTCTCAACTTCAGGCCAGCACGCTGTGTCGCAGGACTGTTTCTAGATATAAAAAGGCATTTGACATAGTGAACCATTCGATCTTGTTAATAAATTGTATAATGCTGGCATCAGGGCGTGGCTCATGACTGGTTCTTGTCCTATTTGAATGACAGACAACAATATGTAGCCATTGGAGGTGTGAAGAGTGAGGTTCAGGTAGTGGACTGTGGTGTACCACAGGGATCAGTCCTTGGGCCAATCTTGTTCCTCATTTTTATCAATGATCTCTATTCGTTCAGGTTCTCTGGTATGCCTGTATCTTTTGCAGATGACACTGCATTGGCATATTGTGATCTGGATGGCCCCAATTTGGTAAGATTAATGCAGGATGATTTGAACAAGCTGTTGCTCTGGTTTAGACACAATAAGATTCAGCTCAATCTTTCAAAAACAAAATACATGCTGTTTACACTATCAACATCATGGACATTGCCTTCTGCACTGAAGTTTCATGGTAGCTGTGCGAGTGATGACTGTGACTGTGAGGTGGTTGGTCAAACTGACTCATTAAAATATTTGGGTGTGATTGTTGATGAAAAGCTCACTTGGTCTCATCATATTACTAATATAAAAAGCCATCTGCTGTTAATGCTGAGGAAGTTCTTCTTTTTGAATAAATTTCTCCCTATGAGTGTCCTGAGGCAGCTATATTTTGCACTTGTCGAATCAAAAATCAGCTACGGTATAAATTGTTGGGGCTCCACTTACATTAGTCACTTGAAGCCCTTAATAACTATACAAAAATCCATAGTTCGTGCCATCAAGAAGGAGGGTAGATATGAACATTCTTTTCCCATCTTTCAGAGTCTCAGATGCTTGCCTCTCAGATATATCTATGTTTTCAAGTATTGTATATGTTTTATGTTATGTCTGGAAACTGTGGTCATGCGTTGTTCAGGGATGTTCCTAGTTATCAAACTAGGAGAGTGACATCTGATTTACTAAGACTTCCTAAATCGTATACCACTTGTTTCCAGAAATCGTTTGTATTTCTCGGCCCTAAGTTTTTCAACAATATTCCTTTTGAAATTAAGAGAACACAAAATCGACTTGTTTTTAAAACAAAAGTTCTTGGATGGCTTAGAGGTCTTATGCCTGACTATCTAGAGACCTTATTCAATGTGGTTTCTTAGTTAAAATACTCTGATAATGGTGGCTATGCATTGGCTAAATGAGCTGGAATTGGAGAGTGAGCATGGTTAGTGTGAATGTGTGAGTGATTGGTTGCTAATTTTTCTTTCTTTCTTCTTTTTTATTTTTCTACTTCTCTATAAATTCATAAATTATCAGATATTCATTCCTGCTCGCAGACGTAGAGTTTTGTACTCTCAGCAAGCAGTATTTTTCTATCCAAATTCACAAATTAGTCCTGGTTTAGCATGTTCGAATTCTTGTCTGATGTTATGTTATTTGTTTAATAAATTAGACTTTTATGTACTTTATAAAATATTAACTTATTACTCTAATATTGTTAAGCTGTATTATTTTTTCTCATAATTTGTAAATATTGTGAATTGGATTGAATAAAATTTGAATTTGAAATTTGAATTTGAAATCCTATTTGAAAATGGCAAAATTTCAAATCAGCTGATAGTTGCAGTGATAGTAGTTTTAATTTTTCTGCTCAAAATTTTTAAGTTTATTTCAATATTATTGAAACTTTCGGATTGTTTAGTGTTATTTCCGGCTTTCATCAACCCTTCGAAATTCAAAATTCATCAGTCATATCTCGAATACGTATTCTCTGAGTGTTAATCTTTGGTGAAAACAGAAATTTTAAACTTAACCTCACTTTGGACTATTTACGTGCCAAAATCAAGGAATTGAAGAAGTTTTGGGCAATTGCCTGTTTCTCTTTCCAAATATCGTGTTTGTGACTGTTCTAATAAATAGATAAATAAATAAATTTCAATGGATTAATTCTGAAATAACTTTTCAAAATTATTTATACCGGTACGAGTAGGTCAAAACTATACGGGTAAGCAAACTTAAGCATGGATGAAGTCTAGAATGGTTAGTTATCAACTTTTAAAATGTCATTTTAAAAATTATTTAATTGTTTCAAAAATACATTTTAAATCAATTATACGACTTTTGTACTCAAGTATTTTGATAGAATGAAGATGAAAAATGGCGGCCGAGAATATGGATTGTTCAGTTTTGTACAGTCACTGTCAAAAGTAAATATGAAATTTTCTGGCAAATAGACAACATTGCAAAGCGAGAGAGAGATAGTGCTATCTGTTTTGTTGTATGATAGAAAATGACAACAACAGTATTGTCAATCGTACACTGCCATTATAATGTGGACCTCACTATAGAATATTATCATATAAGCTGCAGTGTAGTGAACCTTATGAAGCTCATATGTTCCCGTTACCAAGTGTTTCATTCCATAGTGTTCCAATGTTCAAAACGCTCTCATCCTTGGTATTCCTAGGTTCGCAGTGTTCCCATTACATTTTTCTCTCTTGTACAGTGTTCATATGCTTAGAATCTTATCATATAAGCTGCAGTATAGTGAACCTTATCAAGCTCAAGTGTTCCCGTTGCAAGTGTTACTTTTCAGAGTGTTCCAATGTTCAAAACGCTCTCATCCTTGGTATTCCTAGGTTCGCAGTGTTCCCATTACATTTTTCTCTCTTGTGCAGTGCTCATATGCTTAGTATCTTATCATATATTAGCTGCAGTACAGTGTAATAAGCAACAAGTGTTTATATGTTGACTTTTATATAATAATCAATTTCATATTTGAACACTACATATGCTAAATTCAAGTTATTATCCTACTTTGATTGAGCTGGTTTTACGACTCACACTGGCGCACAAGGAATCTTCTTTTTGCCGGTGTTTTTGCCTCACCTACTGGTGGATTCACGGAGGATCGGCAGCCTTGATTGTGGGTTGATTAGTTTGTGCTTTCCCCCCCTTCCACCTCTCCCAAAGAGGCAAGATAACCTCTCTCCCTCACCCCTCCTTCATCCTCCCCGTTTATCTTTCAACCCAGCACTTCAAGAAGCGTGCTCGAGAAGTCAACATCGTTTCGTTCCATTTCTCCTGTTTCCGTGGCGTTCGAGCTGAACGCAATTACCTCGTTTCGTTTCGTGATATATGTACAATATCATATAGGCCTACGCATAAAGACAGGATATCGTCAGCAGTAACTTCTACACACGAGATACAGTCCACTTCCTCGCCAGTTCCAAGGTTAGTGCAAATTAAAGACTTACTTTTGGGGCTGTTGACGTTTTCGTGAATTAAATCTTAACTGTACCCCAATCCATAGGTTTGGGGACAGGACGGGATTACCACCTACTGTATGTAGGAGGATGAATTAAATCTTCATTCAATAGATGCTCTATAGTATTATGAATAAGGATAGCATTCCGTGATTATTTCTAATTAAATGAATTTGCAGATCCTTAACTTTCATGTATGCATTTCAAATAAGCGCAGTAGCTTATAATTATTATTTGAAACGCTTTTTCGTAATTTGTCTTTGGCAAATAAATTCAAAATTCAAATATAGAAAAAAAGTTTCAGGAGAGGCTGTAAGAGTTATAGTAATACATGCTGTGTTTATAAACAGGAAGTGTGCCAGACTCCAAATGAAATCTTCCCCACATTACCATGTCATTCGAAGGACGGAGAGCAAGTGAGATGATTCATCATTAAGTGTCTGCATTGATTCAATGGGAAACAAGACTGTATTCTCCATGAGAAATTCTGACAGTTAGAAATAAATTCCACTAGATAGTGAGATCAACATTATAATGGAAGTGTTTGTTTGGTATTGCTATCCTTGTCCATCATTCAACAAAGCAGATAGCGCTATCTCTTTCTCGTTTTCCTATGTTGCCAGATCGTCTTTTAACAATGTAGAATTAATAATTAATTCACAAAATATTCAATCTTGATTAGGTAAATCTATTATGAAATGATTGAATAACATAATATCTTGCTTAGAGAAAAATATAATCGATTATTTTAACCAGAATGAACAGTTAATATTACATCAACAAACCTGTATCAGCTACCGTCTATAGAAGGCATTGACAGGACAGACGATCGGCAACATTGTTCTCCTATCTTTCTTCACTGTCATTATAACGTGGACCTCACTATAGTGTTCCGGTTGCAAAGTGTTCAGATTGTTCCAATATTCAAAACTCTCTCATGCTGAGTATTTCGGTGTTCAAAGTGTTCCTATTTTCATTGTTCTTCCATGTACAGAGTGTTCGTATCGTTGAAATCTTCTCATAATAAGCTGCAGTACAGTGTAATTAAAGTACAAAGTGTCTCTGTTGCCAAGTGTACCTTAACCGATTGTTTCCATGTTAAGAACGCTCTAATGCTCAGTTTTAGATGGTCACAGTATTCTTATGTGCATTGTTCTCTGATGTGGAGTGTTCATATGCTTGGAACCTTATCATATAAGCTGCAGTACAGTGTAACCAAGAACCAAATACTAAGTATCAATTTTAAGAGTGTTACCATGAAAAGAACGTTCCTATACTCACAGTGTTCCCATGAAAACATGAAACACAGTGAAAACCTGAATTATTACTGGAGCGCTAAATCCCCTACATAGAAATAGTTTGTGGGTGTCTACAAAAAAATGGATAGCTTTTGAGAGCTTAAAAAACCCCGTATATTTAGTAGATATCCTGTAAAAATAGTCAAGGACTGAACATTTTGTGTTTAAATTAAAAAAAATCAATGTTTAGTTTTGGAACATCTAAGTTTAAAAATCTAATTTGTGAATATAATTAAAGACTGAAAATTTTGTGAAGTGAACAACTACAAGATTCAACCTATTTACGTAACTTTTTCTAAATTTTGGGAAGGAATAGCACAAGGTTACCTTATTTTTGTTCTCCCTATCATTTTGATGATGACTTATTGAATCAAACAATAAAGAATAAAGAATGAAGATAGCAGATGACGGTTGTACAGTAATAGATGCTGTGTTATGATAAACAGTGACGGCTTCAAGAATTCAAATTCAAATTCAAATTTATTGATTCTCAAAAAAATATACAACACTTTCAAGACAAAAAATATATATATATATATATAAGAATCTACACCTGCAAAGAAACCCTGTGCGCAGGTGTGAGTTGCAATATAAATGTTTTTCAAAAAATATAAATAGTAGAATATATAGTAGTAGTCTATGTGTATATAAAAGATCACTGTCAGAATATTATAGTCATAGTTTCTGTGTTTATAAACAAAGAGGGTGCCAGTCGCCAAATGAAACCTTCCCCACATTACCATGTCATTCGAAGGACGGAGAGCAACTGAGATGATTCACCTAAAAGAGTCTGCATTGATTCAATGGGAAACAAGACTGTGTTCTCCATAAGAGATTCTGACAGTTTGGAGTAAATTCCACTATATATAGTGAGGTTCGCGTTATTATGGCAGTGGAGAAAGATAGGAGAACAACGTTGCCGGACCTCTTTCTTGTCAATTCCTTCTGTGGACGGTAGCTGATACTGGTTTATTGATGTAATATTAACTGTTCATTCTCGTTTAAAATAATCAATTATATTTTACTAGACGTCAGACTCGCTTCGCTCGCCATATCCGTCTAACCAGGGGGCTTCGCCCCCTGGACCCCCGACTGGGTCGTCCAAGAATGAGATCAGCAGGCTCGCTTCGCTCGCCTGCATTTTTCAATTGAGCATTTTTATCATATGTTAGGAAGATCCAGTCGGGGGTCCAGACTAAACGTCTGGCTAAACGGATATGGCGAGCGAAGCGAGCCTGACGGCTAGTAATATAATATTCCCAGGATTGAAGTAGCAGTGCCCAATCAATTTTTCCGCGATAAATGCATTTAAATCTTCAACTTGGTGCCAACCTAACAAAGTCAACTCAACTTAATGCCAACCTGACAAAATTATCAATTTAGTTGCCAGTTAACAACTGTTTCGAAGAGGTACTCTATCTAGATTATAGTTCTATAGTAACATATGATATGGAAATTTCAATTATAATTAAGAGATTGGGAGAAGAAGAATATACATGCTAAAAGACGAACTTTAAACCCTTAAAAACCACCCTTAGAGTTAAAATATCGCCAAAAGATTTCTGAGTGCGCCTCTAAGGGGCCAACTGTACATACCAACCAAATTTGAACGTTTTTAGTCTGGTAGATTTTTAGTTCTGCGAGTGAGTGAGTGAGTCAGTCAGTCAGTCAGTGAGTGAGTGCCATTTCGCTTTTATATATATAGATTTAGCAAGAAAATTATATTTTACAATTTCATAATGAATTTTGTTAATAATTCATTGATTCTACATTGTTATAAGACGATCTGGCAACAGAGCAAAGCGAGAAAGAGATAGCGCTATCCGCTTTGTTGAATGATGGACAAGGATAGCAATACCATTGCTGATCAAACACTGCCATTATAACGTGGACCTCACTATAGCAGCTTTGTTCTTCCCTTTTCCCTTTTGCGATGTATCCCTCTCACTTGTCTCTGACATTCAAAAGCATCTTAAAAGCAAATCGAATTACAAATCGTCGAATGAAGATTGGGGGGAGGGAGTGAGCAAACCCTCTCGGGGTAGGAAGGTTGGGGGATAAACCTCCTCTTTGGGTGTAAAATTGGGGTTGGGAGGGGTTGTAAAGCAGTGACATTCAAGAGCACCCCTTCAATCGGCCTCCCACTCAAAGAGAAAGTTGGAGTTGACAATTTCAGCGTTGCAGGGTATTTTTTGTGTCTGGTAAGCCGTTGGAATGCAGGGGATGTAATCGATGTTGGAGGCATGTCTTGTATTGTTAGGTCTGTCAAGTTTGTTCGAGTATGATGGATCGGTGTTTTTTGAAATTAATGATGACAGAATGAAGTGATTGTTATTGTACGATTATTTTAATTGATATTGATTATCGGTAGATTCAATGCGAATTCTTTGTTTTTCGGTATTTCTTCAAAATCATATTTTTAATATGTGAATATTTCCTATTTCAGTTAAGAATATCGAGGCACCGAGCTTCGCTCGTTATTTATTCATTGACTTTTGATAAACTGAACACAATTCTTTAAAATGATTGAGGAAGTACTAGCAGGCACAGCCCAAGACTGTTTCTTTCCCGAATTTTGATTTATACACTATAAATAGTTCAGAAAGTAGGTTATGTTCCTTACACTTGAATTCAGGTTCAATTTTCTGTTCAAACATTCATAATTTAGATTATATACAAATCAAATTGAATAAGAAAATAGCACTCACTAATCACTTGAAATTGTCAAATAATGATCAACATTGAAAATTATGATAGACTCTAGTTTAGGAGGATTATCATGTCATGTCAACAAATCAGACTATGTTGATCAAATCGATTAAATTGCCTAGCTAGATAAAATTTCTCGCTGATTGATTATGATTACACAGCTGGAAATAATTCTGTCTCTCTTCCACACAGGCACACGCATCTTCTGTTATCGAGAGACGACGAAATTATCATCTGTTTTCCAAGGATGAATAATTATCCTTTTAATGTCGTTCAGCGAGTTTTCCAAAGAATGAGACCTAGTGCAATCGGATAATAAAGATCCTATTATATGTCATCTTATGAATTTCGGGGATGCGATATTTGGATTTTTCACATACTAACTCGCTCACTCACTTTTTTACTATCCACAGCTGTTTCAGCCAAGGATGAATTATCCTTTTAATGTCGTTCAGCGAGTTTTCCAAAGAATGAGACTTAGTGCAATTGGATCTTTATATCATGAACCTACTATGTTCCAAATTTCGTAAAAATCGTTAGAACCGTTTTCGAGATCCGTAAAACATAAATAACCAGATATAAAAATAGCCAGATATAAAAATAACCAGATATAAACATAACCAGATATGAAAATAACCAGATATATAAATACAGAAATTGCTCGCTTAATATAATAGGATGATGGGAAATATTTCCTCTATGTTTGGTTTTGAAGCAACTAAATTTGAAAAACTACTTTTTGAAAATACTTGAGGACTGAAAATTTTGTGAATTGAAGAACTACAAGACTTAACCTATTCCGGACTATGTGTTATCTAAATTTGGGAGAGGAATAGCACAAGGTTACCTTATTTTTCCTCTCCCTATCATTTCAATAATTTACTTATTTTATGAATGAATGAAGAATGAATGGGTAAATTCACGATTGTATAATTTGGTTGTAGTTAGTAATTGATTAGCGTATTAAGCTAATACTCATTTATTATTATTCATTCTATTCATTCAATACAATAAGTACATTATCAAAATGATAGGAAGAGGAAAAATAAGGTAACCTTGTGCTAATCCTCTTCCAAATTTAGATAACACATACTCGAGTCATGGTAGAGTACTAGTTTTTAGTAGAGTGGGATTGCACTGTGATATAGTACTCTACCACTTGCTTTACCCCACCACCGCTTCTCACTCTACTCTACCACTACTATGCTTATGAAAACAGTCTCGAGCTAGTAGAGTAGAGTCGTGTCGTAGGCTATCAAGTTCAAGAAGTATTGTTATGTATTAAAAAGTATTAATTTATTTAAAAGCGTTGTTTTATTCAAAAGTTTTGACATTTTAAGGTTTGTTCTGTTCACTGGACAACACGATTTACGTACAAGTAGTTCTGTGAACAGTAGACCTCGCTCTCAGTAAGTTACATTGACCTGTTATGTTTTCTCAAAAATTAATAAATCATTTATCAATTTAAAATGTCTAGAAAAAATCCTAAATAAACATATAGCTTTTTGCTCTATCGTACCGTGACGTGTCGTCCCGGAATGTGAGTGTGAGCTCTGTTATCAGGTCTGGCTGCAACTGTCTACTAACGTTGATGGAAAGATAAATTTTCAAGATGTTCAATGTTTTTGAACGGGTAGTATTATAGTCAACTGTCTACCAACGTTGATGGAAAGATACATTTTCAAGATGTTCGATGTTTTTGAACGGGTAGTATTATAGTCCACTAGACAGCTGATTTATGATTAATAATTCTATAGTCTGATATTTACGGTAATATTGGCGTATGAAGGAGGCTCCTTTTTCCTCTTATATTATCCTTGGAATGCAAAATTTCCAAAAACCTTGTATATACGCCGACGCGCAACTTTAAAAGGAACATACCTGTCAAATTTCATGAAGATCTATTACCGCGTTTCGCCGTAAATGCCCAACATAAAAACATATAAACATAAAATAAACATATGAACATTTAAACATTAAGAGAAATGCCAAACCGTCGACTTTGAATCTTAGAACTTACTTCGCTCGGTCAATTATTCTCAATTTTAGTGAAAACAGTTACCAAGTAAGTAGAGTAGAGTTAGTATGCCAGTTACTCGACCACTTACTCTACTAGTGAAAACTAGGCTTTAGTGATCTTTATTCTAGAGAGAATTTAGAAGTTGTCTAATTAGAAATTCAAAGATTATTAACTAACGAAAGATTCGTTGGTGATTATATCAGTTTTAATATGGTATTATTAGCCTATATTTGATTTGGTTTCTTCATTTATCTAGATTAGAGTTGGTGCAAAAATACCGTACGTACAAAAATCGATGTTTGTGTAGCTATAACGTGGACCTCACACGTTATAATGACAGTGGATAAAGATAGCAGAACACCGTTGCCGATCTTCTTGTCTTGTCAATGCCTTCTATAGACTGTTCTATAGACCTTCTATAGATACAGGTTTATTGATGTAATAATAACTGTTCATTCTCATTAAAATAATCAATTACATTTTATGAAGCAAGAAATTATATTTTTCAATATTTTTATAATGAATTTTCATAATTAAGGTGGAATATTTTGTTAATTAATTATAAATTCTACATTGTTGAGCAACAGAGCAAAGCGAGAGAGAGATTGCGCTTTGTTGAATGAAAGACAAGGGTAGCAATACCATTTCTAATCAAACACTTTCATTTCATTTATTTATTGTCACATTTCATCAATTTTTGAGTAACACTCATTTGACTGGTGACATGTCAATACTAGAACAAAATTATATTTAAAAGACTTAGTTCTAACTTCTTGAAAGTAAAATAAATACACACTATGATGTATCTCATCAAATTCACATGGAAATGAAAGTCACAAAAAGTTAAGTTACACTCTACAGCCCCTTTTCACAAATTAAAATTCGTTAGCAGAGTAAAGGGCTTTCTCTTCTAGCATTTTTCTGACTGTTAGTTTGAATTTGTTTATTGAATCTGGATCCAATAAACACTGCCATTATAACGTGGACCTCACTATAGCCTGACTAGCCTGACATTTTAACGTTGTCTATTTTGCTGCCTCTTGTTGATTTTTTGAGATTCTCATCATAATCTCTAGAAGGATATTCCAATTTCTAAAAACTATACATCTCAACTCCTGTAATAACTCTGTAAGCACTTACATTCTGCCACTGTTAAGCTGCGTACACATATACGCGCCTCCAACCCGCACCGAGCACGCTCCGCCCTCGTACCGGCCTCGTTTCTCCATCGCACCGCAGTCGCTCCGCCCCCGCTCTGCAGTCGCACCGATCATGAACGTTACGGAAGATGTTAGCTCTTCTCGCGTTCCCTGTTCGAACCACTGTTGCTCCCCGGTCGATCATCAATCGCTCTGCTGGAGTGACGTTCGGTTGCGGAGCAGAGCGAAGTCTGTACGCACCTTTAGGCCTACTCCAAATTGAATACATTCCGAGACCCACGTGCAACTTTGAAAGAAATCTCTCGGTTTCCAAGTTCGTGCCGTAAATGACGAGAAGCCCTTATATTTTGCTTTCTTCACTTTTTTTACTCTCTTTGTATTTTTTCCAGCTGCAATTTCGTTAGGCCTGCTCGTTATACTCTTCTATTGGTGAGAGAGTTTTCCTTCCTGTACTATTCATATTCTTACAATTCTCCCTGTCTGAAAAAGCCTCATCCTAATTTGATGATTTGAGTTGAAAGGTGAATTCTTCGTGATGTTGGTGTTCGTGACTTGTCATTTTCTACCAGTAGAAATTCATGGAAATACCAACCCTTCAAGTTTTTTCAATTGGGAAATCACATCATGATTCAATAGTATTCATTATTTATGGACATACTATTCCTTCCACTTTTTGAATGAGTATTTCATGTTCCACTAGCAACAATTCATGAACGTACTATTTCTTCTCAGTGTCTCAATGGAAGGAGAAGGAGTAGGAGAATGAGACGGATTAAAAGAAGGAGAAGGAGAAGAAAAAGGAGGAAGAGAAGGAGAAGGGGAAGGATAAGGTGAAGGAGCAGGAGAAGAAGAAGAAGAAGGAAAAGAAGAAGGAGAAGGGGAAGGAGAAGTTGAAAAAGGAGTTAATCCATAAGAATAAAAAGTAGAAAAAGGAAATAATTGAGATGGATGAAAAAGAAGAGACCAAAAGAGGGAGAAAAAAAAAGAGAATCAGGTGAAATAGGGGAGAAGGAGAAGTTGAAAGAGCAGCTATTTCATGAGAATAATCGAATGCTATGAGTTCATGAATACATTCCGATAAAATAACATCATAGTACCCTTTTTGAGAAGTTTTTAATATGAAATAAATTAAAAACACAAATTAGAACAATCAGTTTCGATGTTTACATCATTTTCAAGTTTTAAAAATGGATTGTTATTACAAATAAACAAAGCCTCTTCAAGCAATTTTTCTTCATCAGCTTTACTAATAAAAAATCAATCGAATTAAAACCAAATCTATGTTTGATTTTGAAGCATCTAAATTCAAATATCTACTTTGTAAAAATAATTAAGGACTGAAAATTTTGTGGAGTGAACAACCACTAGACCCTATTTCGGACTATGTGTAACCTTATCTAAATTTGGAAGAGGAATATCCTATTTTTCTCTCCCTATCATTTTTATGATGTACTTATCGTATGAATCAAAAAAGAATAAAGGAGCCCCAAATATAATACATTTGAAGTACATTCTAATAACAATTCTTTGTTCTCTCTCATCCTATAATATTAATCAGATATTGATAATTATCAAAATGATTGGGAGAGACAAAGTAAAGTTAACCTTAATCTAATCTTCTCTAGTATTTTCGTAAAATGACGAATAATTGAATGATAAATTTTCTGAGATAAAATATTCTGTTGATAAAATATAATCATACACTGTTGAAAAACCATCTGTCAACGTTGTGGAGCTAGAAAACTATAGCGCTATCAGTTTTGTCGAATGATAAACAAGGATAGCAACACCAATGTTCATCAAATACTGCCAAAAGAACGTGGACTTCACTATAGAAGATGATAACGCCATTTGGTTTGTTGAATGATAGACAAAGATAGCAACACCGATGTTAATCAAGTACTGCCATTATAACGTGGACCTCACTGAAGTCTCTTCACAGTTGTGGGCACAAAATCAGCGTTTGTCAGATCAGATAATGAATGAATACACCCACATACCGTTTAGTAGCAACGTCGCTAAGTAATGATTCAGCAACCAAGCTACCATGTTCAATTTGGTGGTTGATTGCATTCACTCTGATGAGCTGTCGTATGCATATTCTCTCTCATTCTCTCATTTCATCACATTCTCTCATTCTCTCCCATTGTCTGTCATTCTCTCTCATATTGTAACATACATAAATGAAGAAATCTAAACTAATCCACTCTAATTCTCCGTTATTCACTCTCTTTCTCCCCCATTCTCTCTTATTCATACTCTCTTAATATTCTTTCCGAAGAATATTCTAGTTTCTAGTTGAATTCTAGTTTTAATAATGGCAATAAAACAACCGGGCTATTTGTAGATTTCACAAAAGCTTTTGATCTTGTTAATCATGAAATTTTATTGATGAAGCTCGAAGCGGCTAGGATAAGGGGATTAGCGTTGCGGTGGTTCCGCAGCTTCCTGACTGATAGGGAGCAGCGGGTGAGAGTGGGCAACTGCCTCAGCGAGCCTCTTCCAGTCACTGTCGGGGTACCTCAGGGATCCGTATCCTCTGCTATTTTATTCATTTTATTTATCAACGATTTGCTTACAAAAAACTTTCATGGTCACATTCAGGCTTTTGCTGACGATATTGCCTTTTTTTATTCCAATGAAAATAAAGAGACTGTACAAAATAATATTATCTATGACTTGAAAATCCTTCAAGAGTGGTGCACAATAAATAGAATGAGAGTAAACGTTGCAAAGACAAAATATATCAATTTCGATTTTAAGGCATTCATTTTTGCAGGCCCAATTATATATCATACACAAAATTGTGACAATCGTGATAATTGTGACTGTGAAGAAATTGAAAAGGTAAAGTCATTCAAGTACTTGGGTTTAACTTATGATGAGAAAATGTCATGGAAAACTCATATTCAAAATTTGCATGTAAATGTTAGAAGAGCAATAAGAAAGTTCTATTTCCTGAGAAGCATCTGCGATGAGCAGCTAATGAAAACATTGTATTATGCTCTCATACACTCTCAATTACAGTATGGTTTGGTATGTTGGGGTGGAACTTTTAAAACTATTATTAATAGGTTAAGAATAACCCAGAATCATTATATAAGATTGATAATGTTTAAAAATGTAAGAGAGAGTTCTTTTCCTTTGTATGTGAATTTGAAAATAATGCCTATCCAAAATTTATTCGTTTTTAAAGTTTTAAATTGTTTTATTTGAAAAGCGGAAACTGTGGTACGGGAAATCTTTATTACAATATGAGAAGCGTTAACCAGCTACTGTGTAGGACACCAAAGGTGAGCAGGGAAATTTTTAGGCACTCTTTTATGTACTTAGGACCTTATATTTACAATAAATTGCCAATTGAATTGAGAAGGTGTGATTCCTATATTATCTTTTGTGAGAGAGCAAAGAGCTGGTTATTCACAGTGAACGACGTATGGATGGTTAGAAATGTTGTTAGATAATGGTGCAGGTTGAGCTTGCATTGTTCAACGGCACCATTCTCATGAAAATATTATTATTCAATTGAATCACTATTCCACTAAGGCATGTTCGGTATTATATTAATTATTACATTTAAATGCATTTCATTTATTCCAGTTTTTGGTTTTCTGGGCTGTTTCAATTTATTTGTTTTTTTTTTATCTCATGCGCTACAGGCAGTAGTTTCAGTATTGTTTTAGCAATCTTAATCACCTAGACTAGACTCACAGCTTTTATTTTTATTTTTTTTCATACAAGTTTATTCTTATTTTTATTATTTATTATTTAAGTTGATAATGTTTTTACCTTGTTAATTATACTTTGATTATCTGATCACACAACTGGATACGTGATCAGTATAATTTCCAAGATACTATTTAATTTCTACTTTTGTAATTTGTAATTTGAGGAGGAAATAAATTCATTTATTCATTTATTCATTCATTCATTTATTCATTTATTCAGAATGAACATTGATGTGTCCAAATCTCCGCCAATTTATGTAGATGCATAACAATATAATATTATCTATAGTTATTTTATCGTGAATCGCTTTTTCATATCATATACAGTTCAATAATTATTTTCTTAGTCTATATTATGTAAATTCATCTATAATTTTGCTGTATTGTAAGCTATTGTATATAAGTGTATAAGCCAGTATATATTGTAATCTACATAAATAAAGTACTCAATTAATCAATCAATCAATCTTTCTCCCCCATTCTCTCTTATTCATTCTCTCTTAATATTCTTTCCGAAGAATGGACATTGATATGTCCAAATCTCCGCCAATTGATGTAGATGCATAACAATATAATTATCTATAGTTATTATATCATGAATCGCTTTTTCATATCATATAGGCCTACAGTTCAATAATTATTTTCTTAGTCTATATTATGTAAATTCATCTATAATTTTGCTGTATTTTAAGCTATTTTATATAAGTGTATAAGCCAGTATGTATTGAAATCTACATAAAGTACTCAATCAATCAATCAATTCTCTCTCATTCACTGTCATTCTCTCTCGTTCTCTGTCATTCTCTCAAATTCTCTCTTATAGTTTGTCTTTCCCTCTCATTCTCTCTCATCATCAGTCATTTTCTCTCATTCAATTAACAAAATAATATTTTTTTTTCAATCATGGAGAATTTAGTATCTTGATGAATAATTGAAGTTGAATTGATTGTTCAAAACAAGGATGAACATTCATTATGATTATATTATAGTCTAATATCAGATTCCGGTATCAGCTACCCTCTATAGACGGCAATGGCAAGGCAGAGAATCGACATCACTGTTCGCCTATACAAATCTATACTATG
>NC_052507.1:1404085-1443954 GCF_014356525.2 Nilaparvata lugens
ATATCTGATGATCTATTGTAAGTTTCTGGCTAAAATAATTGAGTTACTCTTCAAATTAAAATTTTTCAAGCTGCATAAATACAGACAAACTGTATCACACGAGTTTGATAACATAATTCTCATAATAGAGAAAATTGGATGGAAATTTCCATAAAAGTTATAGTAAAAATTTTGATTTTTGATCTTTGAATCTAGACATTGTATGCTGACCAGGGTTATAGGTTATTTGAGGCATTATAATACTATCGTTATTCAGGAGGATAAGACCCTAATTAAAATTTTAAGAACTATATGAGTGTAATTTGTAAGCCATATCTGTCTATGTTGATAAGCGTACCTGTAGCACTTGAAGGTCTTTTTGTAATATATGTATATGACACTTGAAACTTCAACACAACACAATTTTATCCAGAATAGGCACTATCACTGAATCCATTTTAATATTCCTGAGACTTGGCAACACACTTGGCTATTTACTCGAAGTTTTCCATAATAACGTCACCATGAACCAGTCGCCAGCTAACTCACAAATTTCCTACTTCAGCGAACATCCCCAAAACTATGTAGCCACGACACCGGCAAATCAACAGCCCCAGGACGATGCAGCGGAGACCCCACGAGAGAGAGAGGGAGGCAGCATATGCTCCATCAGTTTCGACCCGCAAAACTTAGCCCAATTGTCTTCTACGAAGATTGATAACGTCGTCGATGCGAGTAAGTCCGATGAGAGTCCGGATGAGGGAGTGAGGGCGTCCAACCCGGTACCGGCGTCTCCGCAGATCGCTCCAAGCGTCGCCGAAGGAACGGAGAATGCCGCTACCCAATCGCCATCCGATATCGCCAGTCAACCGCCATCCGCCACCAACCTGGAAAAACGCAATACAACATTAGACTCTTCAGTCGGTTACATTACCAATCTTATGGCAAATAATTCTACAAACGAACTCAAACTCATGCTCAGTCAAATCTTAGCAAGACAGGACAATGAAGCGAAGGCAAACCGGGAAGCTATGCAGAAAAATAGTGAAACTATCACTGAAAATATTACCAAGACTGTACAAGAAGGTATTAAAACCATGGATGCAAAATTTTCTAGCTTCAGGGAGGAAGTGAGAAATATAATAGATACAAAAATAGATACTCAATCTGCAGTTATCAAAAAGCTAGAAACTCGTCTAGATGATGTCACCTGTCAAATAAATGAACGGTTGGATAACGTACCAAAGGAAGTTGAAAAACAGGTAGACGTATTAGGTGAGGAGAGAGGTACCACTATCATAGAAGCTACAACGGAAAAGGTATCAGAAAATAAATGCGGAATAGAATCGAAGATGGGTGAAAATGTCAATAGAATGGAAATAATAACTAAAGAACAAAGTGACGTGCTGATAGGTATAGCGAACTTAACGGGGGAGGGGGCGAAATCAGGTGAGAGATGCGATGTATTAGAAAATGCCGTAGTCGGACAACAACTAAAGATAACCACATTATATGGCGAAGTGAATGAGAACATAAAAACTATAGATGATAAATGGACCGCAAGTGAGGAAAGAGTCTCCAGACTAGCGACATCTATGGAAAATATTCCAGCCAGCAGAATACATTATATACCGATTGAACCAGTAAATAGCACTCAACCTTTCCAAAATCTTGGAAAATTTGATAATTCCTACCGTCACATGCAACCCAAACCATTTGTGGACCAAATAAGAGCCGTTCAAGAACTGACACCCACCTCTTGGTTAATGTGGCGTTTCCAATTATCCAGTCTATACTCGGCGAGCCGCTGATGTTTTTCCAGAGCCGGATGCGAGATATCAACAGCCTGGAGGACTTCATCTCCCAGTTCCTGCAACAGTATTGGAGTAAATGTAAACAGATGGATGCATTATCAGAAATTATTTTATGCACTTATGATAGCAGAAATGGACAATCCTACACTGATTTTATAACAGATTTGATGAATAGAAACTATCATTAGACGAATATCTAGCTGATTCATCACTGGTCCACATATTAACAAAAAAGCTTCCTTTCAATGTTCGTATGACACTGGCAGTATCTTCGATTTCCAGTTGTGAAGAACTGATAGAACATTTACATTCTATCCAATCAGCTACTTCTGAGCCAAATCATATAAATAAACAAGCAAGAAATTTTAATCAGCAAAATAGTAATTTCAAACAAAACAGTAATAATGAAAATCATATAGCAAATGCTAGAGCAAATGCGCAAAGAGCGAAGTATACTGAAAATAATAACAGAGTTCAATCATTTGATAATAATTATAGAAATAAGTTCCAATACCGAAGCAGTAAACAGCATCACAAAGAGGCATATTATGATAACAGAGATCACTGGAATAGAAATAATAAACGGAAAATAACCTTCACAAAACAGGACGAAAATAAACAAAATCATAACCAAACAAATACATCTTATACAATAGCACATACAACAAGGACAACACAAAATCAACATGCAAATGACCCACCACCAGACACACAGGAGCCCATACAAGACAGCCTACCACACAAAACCGCCGCCCGCCATGCACTTGAAACGCCCTGTAAACATCAATCCCTCTTGAGCCTTATATTTCCCACTGAAGAACCATCACCGCAGGAAGAGCAACCCGCCACCGAGGAACACCAGGTTACAGTAGAGGAATTATGTAATATGGAGCCCACATGCAGGATCGGAGAACGCCCACCGCAAGGCCCGGAGACGGAAACGCCCGAGGCAGACACCGGACGACCGACTGCATGACCGACTACAGGAGAAAAGAGGCATGCACCGCAAGGCCAGGAGGCGGAAAGTCAAGCGGAAGAAAAAGAAGTACCGCGCGCGACGATACCGGCCGCATGCACGTTTCAAACGCCCGAGGAGGATTCCGGACCAAAACCAGGATGGAGGACCGGAGATCGACAGCATGCATCCACGGCACATTCGCTTTAAAGCAGAAGATCAGCGATGTGACCGGCAAAGTGGATCTAATAAATGGAAAGAAACTGGAGCTAACGGAAGGACTAATAGGGATTCATACAGGGATAAAAACGGAACTGAAAGGAAAACTACGATTGAAACATGCATGGATGATAATAATAAAGTGGACTACATATTGAGTTTGATGAAGGATAAAAAGTGTTTAAGAAGAGTAAAAGAAATAAGAAATAATAATAAGAGAGTGAAAGTACCTGAATATTATATGTTGAGAGATTATATTGTTAAAGAAATGATAAATGTTCTGATATATTGTATACTATTTGTTATGACTGTGATATGGATAAAAGACTGTGTTGTGGATAGGATGAAAAATATTGTATTATTATTACTAAATGAAACTACTATTGATGAGTGGAAAGGTTATGTTGTGAGAACACGGTAAATGCATTGATTTATTTTGTGAGTATTATTATATTTATGGCTGCAATATCAATTGAGGAAAATATCATTAAAGTATTGATGAATGAGGGCGTGTCTTATGTTGAGAGAATCAGTTCTAAAATTTTCAAAGCTAATCTGAAACTCAGAACGATTCAAAATACACCAAGTAAATACTCTAGCTAGCCGGATCAGAGCTGATGGAGAACCGGTCGTCAAAACCGCCAGATTATTTACAGAATCAAAAGAAAATATTTCTAATCTCAAACCGTATTATCGAGACAATAAGCGATAAGAATATAAACAATAATATTTGGATTCATGGATCTACCTGTCAACAAATACGTACCAAACAAACACCAGGCAACACACTTATTTCGCAGACGAGTATCCACTTTGAACAACAACACCTGAAAATAAAGAAATAAAAAATTTAGAAACCATTTTTTTACCACCTTTCTTATTATGAAACAAGAGAATAAATAACTTCTAATGTTAAAAAGCCAACTTACCTTCATGTAGCAGGAAGAAACATCAAGATGGCGACAAGTGACAAGCCGAAGCCAACGTAAACCGCTGTACACTACGAAAACCAGAATAGTCAATGCCTATTAAATCATCAAAGTTGATACCCCGAATAAGAAGATCAAGTGTCATATAAATGTGAATTGCATGTAGAGATATTATAGAAATATTATATTATTATTATTTATGTAAAACTATTAAGAAAATCATTAAAATTATCCGCCAAATGATCAAACCGCATAGTTACCACCAAAAGCATTAATCCCAAGTCTCAACGTATTAGAGGAATAAGAAGTTCGTGTTGATAAAACCTACCAAAGATTATCTTTAAAAATATCCATTACATGAAAACAAAGCCCAATTTCTGCAAGAGAATGAAATGAAAATGTACAAGTCACTGTTCTATGTTGAGGGAGAAAATATGTTATACTCTGCAAGTCGGAGAATTATCAGTTTGTTAGGTTGGCAATGATTTTGCACCAACATTCAAATGTGCTTCTGGCCTGAGGGCAGAGCGTGGATTAGAAAAAAGATTTATATTATGTATGGAGGAGGAGATAGTTTATATTGTGTATTGTGTGTAGAAGGAGATTGGCCGATGTAAGGCGTATGTATTTGAATTGAATTTATTTATTGTTGTATATGTTGTTGAATTGTTAGGAGGTAAGATTATCAGTAGAGTTATTAGCAGACTTTGTAACATATATGATTTCTGATCCAAAACCAACTGGATCATAAAATTTATATTATATTCTCGAATTGTCGTTTTAAATCAGAAATCAGAGGGCGTTTTGTGTCACGTGGTAATTTGAAACCACCAAATATTTCTAAATGAGCCAATAAAATATAATAGAACTATAAAATTGGAAAGAAGGTTAGACCTATCTAAAGAGTAAATCAACTCAAATCAAGTATTATTAGTGATTAGGAGTAATAGCATTATCAACAACGATAAGAAAACATGTATTATTGTGATTTAATAATTATGAGAACTCATTGGTAAGATCAAAAAATTATAAAGCGGCATAATTATTATTGGCGGATTACAAAAAAAAAATAAAATAAAATGCATGAACATTGAGGTTAGAGTTACTTGTTTACGTTTTGAAAAGAATTAGTCGATCTTGGATAAATCGATAATTATCCGAACCAATACTGAATGAATCAGCTGATTATCCGATCAACCCATATGACCGGTTGAATCATATAAAATTCACTCATAAAGGATATATTATGTATACTAAAGGAAGTCGATGTGTAGAAATACAAATAGCTATTATTTCTGTATAATATTTATTATAATCTAAAAAAGCATGATAAATCAAGAGTATAAAAAACTCATATAAAACTAAATGTATTATCTATTAAAATCGTATGTTACGATTTATTTATGAATTCAATTTAAGATAAATACCCCATATATCTGTATAAAAACTTCTTTTATTAAATTTTTTCTATATAAAGCCGAGGAAGCCCTGATTCCCAGGCAACCAATTGTATTGAGTCTATTAAATTGAGGCCAATCAGAGAGTAGCTTATAGAATTATTCTAGGAAGAAGCAAATTTTTCTGAAAACCTTTTTCTTCTGGCTTAAGATCCCACCCGAGAGGATGCACATGGAGTTTAGGGTCTTTTCTTATTCCTTTTAAAAATTTTTTAACGAATTATTAAGCCAAACCCTTTTTTAAATGTAATGTATGTTTGTTGAATGTTAATTGTTTGTGAACTCAGTGCTGTCAAGGAGTTCGTAATTGTAAAGATTCCCATAAAAATAGCTTTAATTCGAAAGAAACTTATAAAAATCTGGATCACACGTTAGCCCAGCAGTGACGAAAAGGAGCCTACCTAATTAATTATTGGAATAATTAATTCAATCCACGAGAACATCCAGAACTTCAGTCAGTGAGTGATAAGTCAAACCAAATGAGCTCATTTGTCTACGTTCAGTGGGGTAATAATTAATAAAAAAGCGCTATTCCATTAATTAGAGTTAAAATAAAAAGTCACCACGTGTTGAACAATATCACATAGTTCACAAGAACATTTTATAAATTTATTTATTATATGTAGGAAGCTTACTTCCATGCACTGCCCGAATTCATATTAAAAGCCCTGAGATCTCATGTTCGAATATTAATTTATTAAATATTAATTTTGTTTATTGAACAAAATATACCATATCAAACTTATAGACCGAACAGGTTTTTATCTGCAGAATTTTATATTGATTGGAAGTCTAAGTACCAGTATTAAATATAATATATTTATGAATTTGAAACTCATTATTGTGACTATTAGCAAAGCCTGTGATAATTATTCAGATTTTAAAAGTAGATTATTTAAGTGAATTATAGTTATATCGAATATTTTATGCACATCTTTTTTGTGGGAATATATTTCGTGTTTTATGTCAGCATACAAACTTATAGAATTTTTTATTATATCCCAATTCATCTCGTGTTATATAGTTTGAGCTGTTTTGGTACCAACAAATATCTAGCAGCATTTAAAATTATTGAATCAATTATATTAACCTTATTCAAAGCACTCAATATTTATCATCCTTTGATGATATTCATTTCATCAGCCAGAACAAATATATTAAGAAATTATATTAATAAGGTTCCAGTTATATCATATAAGGATCCAGAGAGCTTCAAGAACTGGCGTTGTAAGTTCTAAGGAATTTTGAAAGGGTATATTGGTGAATACTTGTATTCACGACGAGCGTTTTAAGAATCAACTAGAAACAACTATAGTTGGTCCTGATTATTCTCTAGTGGTACATGGTTACTGATAATCAGTCATCAAATATTCTTTTAATTTCCTTACTGGTATTCTTCAAGAACTTCATAGAAGCAGCGGTAAGAATTACCAATTACCGATCACTGAATCTTATGGTGATTGTTTGTATTTATAAAATTCATGTTTCTACCACTGAGCTAGAGCTGAGGTTTGAACCCAGTAATTTTGCGAGCCGGAAGGCCTTAATTTTTTGTGAATTTATTCGCAAAAGAGGGAATTTAGAGACTGCTCTTATAAATACCAGAAACATCGTATTATCTGTGAAGGAATTGCAATCCACAACTTCTCACAATAGCTTCATAACGTGGGACTCTATCATAAGAGATAACCCCCCCAGGAGCACAACTTCACAGTGTGTGTGTGTGTGTGTGTGTGTGTGTGTGTGTGTGTGTGTGTGTGTGTGTGTGTGTGTGTGTGTGTGTGTGTGTGTGTGTGTGTGTGTGTGTGTGTGTGTGTGTGTGTTGTGTGTGTGTGTGTGTGTGTATGAGTGTATGTGCGTCTGTGTACACGATATCTCATCTCCCAATCAACGGAATGACTTGAAATTTGGTACTTAAGGTCCTTACACTATAATGATCCGTCACGGACAATTTCAATCGAATGCAATTCAAAATGGCGGCTAAAATGGCGGAATTGTTATCAAAAACAGAGTTTTTCGCGATTTTCTCGAAAATGGCACCAACGATTTTGATCAAATTCATACGCAAAATAGTTATTGATAAGCTTTATCAACTGCCACAAGTTCTATATCTGTAAAAATTTCAGGAGTTCCGCCCCATCTATGCAAAGTTTGATTTTAGATTTCTAATTATCAGGTCTCAGATATAATTCAAACGAAAAATTTCGAGTGGAAAAGATTGAGCATGAAAATCCCTTCAATTAATGTACAGTAACATTTTCACCTAAAATTGAAAATAAGCTTGAAATTTGAAAAAATGTGATTATTCAATTGCAAACTGTTGGCAAACTGATTCTATTAAATCATTCACTATGAAGAGATAGCAGAGCTCGTGTGTATCCAGCGTTATTGTCCTGTCACAAGCTGACTCAGATATCTGAATAGTAAACTAGTATGCGCGGGAACACAAGCGTCAGGTGATCAATTTTCATAACGGCAAGGTGAGTACGCCACACCAGATTTTTTTTCTTCATTCAACTAATATGTTTAAATACTCCCATGCTTATTTCCTTCTAAGACAAACGCATTCCTTAGAATATTGAAAGATATCAGGCATATTCATGAGCTTCAAAGTTAATTGAATTAAAGGAATTGCAAACAAGTTATCCCCTCCACACAGAGCTTTGAAAAGTTTAAACTGAAGTTGGGTACCTTAGGTATTAATGTGCTCCTTCAAGGGTGTATGTTTTGATTCTTACCCACTAATTATTCACTGATATAGCAAGAAACTCCACGTCACCAAAACCGTTTTCAAAGTTTCCGCTTCACTCTTGAGATTTGTGCTGTGCGATTCTGAAGGGGAGTCGGAATTGAGAAAGCTCGGAGAGATGGCTCGGAATTGAGAGAACTCTTCCCGGTCGAGCATGACTTGAGAGTACACTCGCACGCACCGACGCGCTAAGGGATATTCGAGTTTACTGTATATCTATTCATGACAGAAGTGGAAGGAGTAGAAAAAGAAGAATTTTGATAGCGACAAGATAAAGTTGGGAATGATGATGAGGAAGAAGAATATTGGGGAGATGAGGATGAAGATGAGAGACTAGGAGGAGAAGAAGAAAAGGAAGGAGATAAAAGTAAAATATAGAAGGGAATTATGGAAATATATAAGGGAAATATAAAAAGCAACAAAATAATTTCGAGAATGAAGAAGAGGGAGGATAATATTGAGGAGATGAGGATGAAGATGGTAGACGAGAAGGAGAAGAAGAAAAGAAAGGAGAAGAGTGAAAATATAGAAGAAAAAAATATGAAAAGCAAGAAGAACAAGTTGAAAATGAGGATGAGGAAGAAGAATATTGGGGAGATGAGTATGAAGATGGTAGACTAGGAGGAGAAGAAGAGAAGGAAGGAGATGGTGGAGGAGAAGGAGAAGGAGAAGGAGAAGAAGGAGGAGATGGTGAAGGAGAAGTTGGGAAAGGAGCTATTGCTTGAGAATACGAAGGAGAAAGAGGAGAAGAATTGGGATAAATGAGAAAGAGGAGACCAAAAGAGGAAGAAGAAAAGAGAATTAAGTGAAATAGGGGAGAAGGAGAAAAAGTTGGAAGAGAAGTTATTACATGAGAATAAGAAGGAGAAAGAGGGGAAGAATTGGGATAAATGAGAAAGAGGAGACCAAAAGAGGAAGAAGAAGAGAGAATTAAGTGAAATAGGGGAGAAGAAGAAAAAGTTGGAAGAGAAGTTATTACATGAGAATAAGAAGGAGAAAGAGGAGGAGAATTGGGATAGATGAAAATGAGGAGACCAAAAGAGGAAGAAGAAAAGTTATTATACATGAAAATAAGATTGAGAAGAATTGTGTTGAGTAAGGAAGAAGAGACCAAAAGAGGAAGGACAGAGAATTAGGTGAAATAGGGCAGAAGGAGAGGAAGTTGGAGGAAGAGCTATTACATGAGAATGAGAAGAAGAAAGAGGAGGAGGATTGGGAATTGGGATGAGTGTGGAAGAAAAACAGAGAACAAGAGAAGTAGGTAAAAAATGAATTATTTTATGGGGAGAAAGAGAGAAATTGGGAGAAAATACTTCAGAGAAAGAGAGAAAATAAGAAAAAGGAGGAGGAAGAGAAGCATCGTATATATAATATACATGTGACGATTGCACCGTAATAAATCGTTGGCGTCGGGACGCTCCCCTAAGCTTTACAGCAACTCGAGTCCCTAACGAGTAAAATAATAATTATCATGCGTGAGGAGTGAACGTGCTCGAGTACAGTTTTGAAAAATGACTCGCGAATCCGCTTTACATAATTGAGAAGCACATAAATGAAGCACCGAGAAGAACATGAATTAAGCACTGAGTAAACACAGAGAACATTTCAAAACTCAGGAGGACCCTCCATCTAATGTCCAGTCATTACCTACTTGAAAATTCTCTCGATTTGAAGCATGGGACGAGATTTAGGGACTTACATGCCTCAACTGATGCTTCTGAGGGTGTAAATTTACATGGAACGTGAAAGCATTGATTGTTTTGCAAATTTCCCCTCAAATGAGATTCCTACTTAGTGATGTCCACTTTATAATAGCAGTGGAGGAAGATAGTAGAACAACGTTGCCGTTCCTCTGCCTTGTCAATGCCTTCTATTGACGGTAGCTGATATAGGTTTATTGATGTAATATTAACTGTTCATTCTCTTTTAAAATAATAAATTATATTTTTCAATAACTTCATAATGAATTTTCATAATTAAGATAGTATATCTTGTTAAATAATCCTACATTGTTAACCCTAGAGACACACTGGGGTGTTTGACACCCCGGGGATTTTTTTTCTGTTCTGCAGTTGACAATATCAAACAGATGAGAACTTTTGCCCAGTCTAAATTAGGTTTGAAGCATTGTCAACTACTCTTCACCACTTCCAGTCAGTAATAGCATTCTACAAGGTCACCAGCTCATCTTGTTCCTCGTTTGGGGTGTCTAACACCCCAGAGTGTCTTTCACGTAGGACTTTTATCAAATATGTTTTTACAAAGATTTACTTGTATTGGCCACTACGAATGTGGTATGGGATGTTGGATCAGATTGGAATAAATGCTATGATACAACTTGAGGTTCAAAACAATAAAATGAAAAGACGTGAGTTTTTGATGAAGTTGTCATTGGCAATGATCAAGCCATTCCCTCAAACCAGATTAGGTTTGACCAAATATGTAAGCAGGGACGCCTCCAACCAAATATGTAAGCAGGGATAGGGGCGGCAGGAGAAGCCTCCACCAAATATGTAAGCAGGGATAGGGGCGGCAGGAGAAGCCTCCACCAAATATGTAAGCAATATATTTGCCTTCACCAAATATGTAAGGGTGGGAAAATGAAAAAAAAAAACACAAGAAACCCCAACACTCAGGCGGACCATACGTACTTCTGAAATTAGCATAAATAAATAATTTCTCTGGATGTTGGACGACACATCCAGACTAGTTTATTCATAAATTCATACATACATTACATATATTACATATTTTTTAATATAACAATATTCAGGGTTTAGAAAATGATACCTTACTATATTGATAAGCAGTGTTTTACTTTCGATTTCTGTACGCACTTGGAACAAAAATAATTAAGAAATGATGAAATATGGGCAAAGTACTTTATTCTCTATATTTTTCAAAGAAAAATGCAAAATTAAATTGGGGTGTTCAACACCCCAGTGTGTCTACTGTGTTAGCATAAATTAAGTGTGACTCTGTAGGGTTAGAAGACGATCAGGCAACAGAGCAAAGCGAGAAAAAGATAGCGGTATCGGCTTTGTTGAATGATAGACAAGGATAGCAATACCATTGCTGATCAAAGACTGTCATTATAACGTGGACCTCACTAAACAGAGCACACCTAAATTTAGAATGTTAGTGAACTTGCTGAATGCTGAACTTTGCTTCGTGTAACGCGTTCGGCTCATTTTACGACTAAACATAAATAGGTTCCCTGTTTCAGTTGTAAGATCGTAAATATTTTCTCTTGTAATAAACGCTTGGAAATATTTTCATGGCTGCTTCTGGTGTACAGTAGCTAGACAACAATAAGATTCATTTTCAACTTTCAGTATTTGTAGGATGGGAGGCCATGAGTTTATTCGAGAATGAATCTGACAGTTTCAAGTGGAACTCGTCTATGAAAACATCCAGTTTGGCCATGTTTAGCTGTTTATTCATTTATTTATTTATTCATTTATTGTATAAATACTATAATCATAATACAATTATGAAATTGAAGGAAAACTAGGCTGACCTGTACTATTTCTCTCCAAAAATTTTGATAAAATGTTAATGTTGTTCAAAAGATAAGGTTTGACCAAATATGTAAGCAGGGACGCCTCCACCAAATATGTAAGCAGGGATAGGGGCGGCAGGAGAAGCCTCCACCAAATATGTAAGCAGGGATAGGGGCGGCAGGAGAAGCCTCCACCAAATATGTAAGCAGGGATAGGGGCGGCAGGAGAAGCCTCCACCAAATATGTAAGCAGGATAGGGGCGGCAGGAGAAGCCTCCACCAATATGTAAGCAGGGATAGGGGCGGCAGGAGAAGCCTCCACCAAATATGTAAGCAGGGATAGGGGCGGCAGGAGAAGCCTCCACCAATATGTAAGCAGGGATAGGGGCGGCAGGAGAAGCCTCCACCAATATGTAAGCAGGGATAGGGGCGGCAGGAGAAGCCTCCACCAATATGTAAGCAGGATAGGGGCGGCAGAGAAGCCTCCACCAAATATGTAAGCAGGGATAGGGGCGGCAGGAGAAGCCTCCACCAATATGTAAGCAGGGATAGGGGCGGCGGGAGAAGCCTCCACCAAATATGTAAGCAGGGATAGGGGCGGCAGGAGAAGCCTCCACCAAATATGTAAGCAGGATAGGGGCGGCAGGAGAAGCCTCCACCAAATATGTAAGCAGGATAGGGGCGGCAGGAGAAGCCTCCACCAAATATGTAAGCAGGGATAGGGGCGGCAGGAGAAGCCTCCACCAAATATGTAAGCAGGATAGGGGCGGCAGGAGAAGCCTCCACCAAATATGTAAGCAGGGATAGGGGCGGCAGGAGAAGCCTCCACCAAATATGTAAGCAGGGATAGGGGCGGCAGGAGAAGCCTCCACCAAATATGTAAGCAGGATAGGGGCGGCAGGAGAAGCCTCCACCAAATATGTAAGCAGGGATAGGGGCGGCAGGAGAAGCCTCCACCAAATATGTAGCAGGGATAGGGGCGGCAGGAGAAGCCTCCACCAAATATGTAAGCAGGGATAGGGGCGGCAGGAGAAGCCTCCACCAAATATGTAAGCAGGGATAGGGGCGGCAGGAGAAGCCTCCACCAAATATGTAAGCAGGGATAGGGGCGGCAGGAGAAGCCTCCACCAAATATGTAAGCAGGGATAGGGGCGGCAGGAGAAGCCTCCACCAAATATGTAAGCAGGGATAGGGGCGGCAGGAGAAGCCTCCACCAAATATGTAAGCAGGATAGGGGCGGCAGGAGAAGCCTCCACCAATATGTAAGCAGGATAGGGGCGGCAGGAGAAGCCTCCACCAAATATGTAAGCAGGGATAGGGGCGGCAGGAGAAGCCTCCACCAAATATGTAAGCAGGGATAGGGGCGGCAGGAGAAGCCTCCACCAAATATGTAAGCAGGATAGGGGCGGCAGAGAAGCCTCCACCAAATATGTAAGCAGGGATAGGGGCGGCAGGAGAAGCCTCCACCAAATATGTAAGCAGGGATAGGGGCGGCAGGAGAAGCCTCACCAAATATGTAAGCAGGGATAGGGGCGGCAGGAGAAGCCTCCACCAAATATGTAAGCAGGATAGGGGCGGCAGGAGAAGCCTCCACCAAATATGTAAGCAGGGATAGGGGCGGCAGGAGAAGCCTCCACCAAATATGTAAGCAGGGATAGGGGCGGCAGGAGAAGCCTCCACCAAATATGTAAGCAGGATAGGGGCGGCAGGAGAAGCCTCCACCAAATATGTAAGCAGGATAGGGGCGGCAGGAGAAGCCTCCACCAAATATGTAAGCAGGGATAGGGGCGGCAGGAGAAGCCTCCACCAAAATGTAAGCAGGGATAGGGGCGGCAGGAGAAGCCTCACCAAATATGTAAGCAGGGATAGGGGCGGCAGGAGAAGCCTCCACCAAATATGTAAGCAGGGATAGGGGCGGCAGGAGAAGCCTTCACCAAATATGTAAGCAGGGATAGGGGCGGCAGGAGAAGCCTCCACCAAATATGTAAGCAATATATTTGCCTTCACCAAATATGTAAGCAGGGATAGGGGCGGCAGGAGAAGCCTTCACCAAATATGTAAGCAATATATTTGCCTTCACCAAATATGTAAGCAGGGATAGGGGCGGCAGGAGAAGCCTCCACCAAATATGTAAGCAATATATTTGCCTCCACCAAATATGTAGCAGGGATAGGGGCGCAGGAGAAGCCTCCACCAAATATGTAAGCAGGGATAGGGGCGGCAGAGAAGCCTCCACCAATATGTAAGCAGGATAGGGGCGGCAGGAGAAGCCTCCACCAAATATGTAAGCAGGGATAGGGGCGGCAGGAGAAGCCTCCACCAATATGTAAGCAATATATTTGCCTTCACCAAATATGTAAGGGTGGGAAAATGAAAAAAAAAAACACAAGAAACCCCAACACTCAGGCGGACCATACGTACTTCTGAAATTAGCATAAATAAATAATTTCTCTGGATGTTGGACGACACATCCAGACGAGTTTATTCATAAATTCATACATACATTACATTATATTACATATTTTTTAATATAACAATATTCAGGGTTTAGAAAATGATACTATATTGATAAGCAGTGTTTTACTTTCGATTTCTGTACGCACTTGGAACAAAAATGATTAAGAAATGATGAAATATGGGCAAAGTACTTTTTTCTCTATATTTTTCAAAGAAAAATGCAAAATTAAATTGGGGTGTTCAACACCCCAGTGTGTCTACTGAGTTAGCATAAATTAAGTGTGACTCTGTAGGGTTAGAAGACGATCAGGCAACAGAGCAAAGCGAGAAAAAGATAGCGGTATCGGCTTTGTTGAATGATATAGAAGGATAACAATACTATTGCTAATGAAATACTGTCATTATAACGTGGACATCACTAAACAAAGCACACCTAAATTTAGAATGTTAGTGAACTTGCTGAATGCTGAACTTGGCTTCGTGTAACGCATTCTGCTCATTTTACGACTAAACGTGAATAGGTTCCCTGTTTCAGTTGTAAGATCGTAAATATTTTCTCTTGTAATAAACGCTTGGAAATATTTTCATGGCTGCTTCTGGTGTACAGTAGCTAGACAACAATAAGATTCATTTTCAACTTTCAGTATTTGTAGGATGGGAGGCCATGAGTTTATTCGAGAATGAATCTGACAGTTTCAAGTGGAACTCGTCTATGAAAACATCCAGTTTGGCCATGTTTAGCTGTTTATTCATTTATTTATTTATTCATTTATTGTATAAAATACTATAATCATAATACAATTATGAAATTGAAGGAAAACTAGGCTGAGCCTGTACTATTTCTCTCCAAAAATTTTGATAAAATGTTAATGTTGTTCAAAAGATAAGGTTATGAAATCACACACTGCTTTGTCACTAATAATGGAATGGTTTCTTGAGTGCAGCAGAGGAACTTTGCGCACGTATTTCACATTAAATTTTTCCTACAGTTACCATTGAATATGAAAAGTGGGTAATTATGAGTAAAATTGCCTGAAATCCATCAAATCTTTTTCTGTGTAATTTTATTATTAATAAAAACCTTAATTTATTGTCAAATTGAATAATAATGTAGTAGTGTTTGAATGAAGGGGCGGATGTGTGCTGAAAGTGGTGGTTGTCGCTGTCCTCGTTGTCCATCGTTATTATTATAACGTGCACCACAATACTTTACCACAGTCACTGTTACCAACATCATTTTGATTTTGCTGCACTGGTGCTCCATATAACCTACTATTTTGCGTTGTCATGTTGCAAATCTGGAATGCAGAAAAATTTTTTCCCGCGCTAGGGCGGAAAAGTGATTCTTTGAGTTCTGTAATCAGTGCAGGAATGGCCACTTTACAAGGTAACTGTAGGAAAAGAATTTTGCTAATCCGTTTGCAGATTCGGATTCCTCACATCAAGAAGCATAAGAAGGCGTAGTAGAAGATGTTATTATTTCTCCCAAAAAAGTTAGGAAAAATAATAATGTAGACTACTGACCAATTCTCGTTTTTAATATGTTTAAGGGGTCATATATCCCGAACGGGAAATAATTTCGCTAATCCATTTGCAGATTCGAATTCCTCGCATTGAGGAGCATAAGAAGTCAGAGAGTTGATAATGATATTAATTCTACCGATTAGAAGATAAAAATAATATACGGACCAATTTGCGTTTTTGAATATATTTAAGTGGTCATATATCCCGAACGGGAAATAATTTCGCTAATCCATTTGCAGATTCGAATTCCTCGCATTGAGGAGCATAAGAAGCCTTCACCAAATATGTAAGCAATATATTTGCCTTCACCAAATATGTAAGCAGGGATAGGGGCGGCAGGAGAAGCCTCCACCAAATATGTAAGCAATATATTTGCCTCCACCAAATATGTAAGCAGGGATAGGGGCGGCAGGAGAAGCCTCCACCAAATATGTAAGCAGGGATAGGGGCGGCAGGAGAAGCCTCCACCAAATATGTAAGCAGGGATAGGGGCGGCAGGAGAAGCCTCCACCAAATATGTAAGCAGGGATAGGGGCGGCAGGAGAAGCCTCCACCAAATATGTAAGCAATATATTTGCTTTCACCAAATATGTAAGGGTGGGAAAATGAAAAAAAAAACACAAGAAACCCCAACACTCAGGCGGACCATACGTACTTCTGAAATTAGCATAAATAAATAATTTCTCTGGATGTTGGACGACACATCCAGACGAGTTTATTTATAAATTCATACATACATTACATTATATTACATATTTTTTAATATAACAATATTCAGGGTTCAGAAAATGATACCTTACTATATTGATTAGCAGTGTTTTACTTTCGATTTCTGTACGCACTTGGAACAAAAATAATTAAGAAATGATGAAATATGGGCAAAGTACTTTTTTCTCTATATTTTTCAAAGAAAAATGCAAAATTGAATTGGGGTGTTCAACACCCCAGTGTGTCTACTGTGTTAGCATAAATTAAGTGTGACTCTGTAGGGTTTGATTGATTGATTGAGTACTTTATTCATGTAGATTACAATATATACTGGCTTATACACTTATATACAATATCTTACAATACAGCAAAATTATAGATGAATTTACATGATATAGACTAAGAAAATAATTATTGAACTGTATATGATATGAAAAAGCAATTTGTAATATAATAACTATAGATAATAATTATATTGTTATGCAAGGGTTAGAAGACGATCAGGCAACAGAGCAAAGCGAGAAAAAGATAGCGGTATCGGCTTTGTTGAATGATATACAAGGATAGCAATACTATTGCTAATGAAATACTGTCATTATAACGTGGACCTCACTGAACAAAGCACACCTAAATTTAGAATGTTAGTGAACTTGCTGAATGCTGAACTTTGCTTCGTGTATCGTGTTCTGCTCATTTTACGACTAAACGTAAATAGCTTCCCTGTTTCAGTTGTAAGATCGTAAATATTTTCTCTTGTAATAAACGCTTGGAAATATTTTCATGGCTGCTTCTGGTGTACAGTAGCTAGACAACAATAAGATTCATTTTCAACTTTCAGTATTTGTAGGATGGGAGGCCATGAGTTTATTCGACAAAGAATCTGACAGTTTCAAGTGGAACTCGTCTATGAAAACATCCAGTTTGGCCATGTTTAGCTGTTTATTCATTTATTTATTTATTCATTTATTGTATAAAATACTATAATCATAATACAATTATGAAATTGAAGGAAAACTAGGCTGAGCCTGTACTATTTCTCTCCAAAAATTTTGATAAAATGTTAATGTTGTTCAAAAGATAAGGTTATGAAATCACACACTGCTTTGTCACTAATAATGGAATGGTTTCTTGAGTGCAGCAGAGGAACTTTGCGCACGTATTTCACATTAAATTTTTCCTACAGTTACCATTGAATATGAAAAGTGGGTAATTATGAGTAAAATTGCCTGGAATCCATCAAATCTTTTTCTGTGTAATTTTATTATTAATAAAAACCTTAATTTATTGTCAAATTGAATAATAATGTAGTAGTGTTTGAATGAAGGGGCGGCTGTGTGCTGAAAGTGGTGGTTGTCGCTGTCCTCGTTGTCCATCGTTATTATTATAACGTGCACCACAACACTTTACCACAGTCACTGTTACCAACATCATTTTGATTTTGCTGCACTGGTGCTCCATATAACCTACTATTTTGCGTTGTCATGTTGCAAATCTGGAATGCAGAAACATTTTTTCCCGCGCTAGGGCGGAAAAGTGATTCTTTGAGTTCTGTAATCAGTGCAGGAATGGCCACTTTACAAGGTAACTGTAGGAAAAGAATTTTGCTAATCCGTTTGCAGATTCGGATTCCTCACATCAAGAAGCATAAGAAGGCGTAGTAGAAGATGTTATTATTTCTCCCAAAAAAAATAGGAAAAATAATAATGTAGACTACTGACCAATTCTCGTTTTTAATATGTTTAAGGGGTCATATATCCCGAACGGGAAATAATTTCGCTAATCCATTTGCAGATTCGAATTCCTCGCATTGAGGAGCATAAGAAGTCAGAGAGTTGATAATGATATTAATTCTACCGATTAGAAGATAAATAGTATATTTCGCACCTAGGGCCGGAAATGAGACTTTTCTGGCTCGAAATCGGTTTTCAAGTCCGAGGCCGTATGCCGAGGACTAGAAAAGATTGAGAGCCGGAAAAACATTTTTGTCCATGGTGAGAACGTTATTTTTCGCCACACAGAAAAATAAACAATATATATATGAAAATAAATTTATTGTTTATTATAAGCACTTCCGAAAGCAAAAGTGGAAGGTCATAGCTCTAGCAAATCTGAGGTAATCTTAATATCAGGAAATTGTCCAAGTATTTTTATTTTTTATTCTGATTTGTCTAAATAACCTAAAAGATTATGTTCAATTATGTAAGAGGTTGAGTTTAAACTTTTTATTCTTCCAAATGACAATAAGATGATAGCCTATTATTATAAATGTTTTAATTATTGAATGATAAACACAAATAATGAAAAGTTTTTGATCAGCTGTTTTAGCACACTTGAAATTTGGCCAATCTGAATGTCAATGGAAGTTTAGGTTAGAAGTTCTATCCTACTCTGAAAATCGAATTATTTGAATAGTTTATAATAATATATATCTTATCTGTATTTTATTCATCCAAAAAGAATGATTGTATATTATTGCAGAATACTTTATTGAATTCTAGAAGCATAAAATGATTCCGTTTATCCACTATGTTCCGTGATAAACGCAGTACTAGGAGGTTTGAGGTTAGATTCTATTATACTCTGAAAATTGAATTTGAATAGTTTATAATATCTCATTTGTATTTCATTCATCCAAATAAAATGATAGTATCTTATTGCATAATACTTTATTCAATTCTAGAAGCATAAACTTATTCCGTTTCATAAACTATTTTGTAAACACGTTCACATCAAATCAGAATCAGCTGACTTCAAGGTTATTTTACAGCCCTAGGGGCGTAAAAATTTTACCGGCCTGGCCAGAAAACAATCACTTTCGGCCTCCATATCACGCACGTAAACCAGCTCATTACATCCAAGTGGGGCGAAAAATAATATACGGACCAATTTGCGTTTCTGAATATATTTAAGTGGTCATATATCCCGAACGGAAAATAATTTCGCTAATCCGTTTGCAGATTCGAGTTCCTCGCATCTAAGAGCATGGGAATTCAGAGTTGATAAGTTGCTAAGATTAGACAGGAGAGTTTATTGACGAAACATACACTAAATTATTATAATGCTCTTACAAAAGTTGCTGATAATAAACTTAGTCCTAATATACGATACCCCACTAACTGCCATTATAACGTGGACCTCAATGTAGTTGTGCAATTACTTATTAATATTAATGATAATTAATAATTTAAGTATTGAATATATTTATATCAGGAACAAAGGGAAATTAATCCCATAGAGTCTAGAGGAGGAATAACTCGAAATCCGATTCTAGTCTGTTTGAGCGTTACCAGAGAAAACTCCTATAATTATTAATTCTAATGCTATTATTATAAATGTTATTTTAAATGCTATTATTAATTCTGTGGCGTTACCCCAGTGAGTTCCTTTATTGAAAGGACAATAAGTGGCCAGGCTTTTTCTGATTGGCTGATTTCCCTTGAGAAATATGTGGCCTACATTGAGAGCTCTCAGTGAGATGGCTTTTGTCGCAAAGTTTTCTATTTTGTTGTGCATTCTACCGAGAAAAACAGAGGAGCTTATATGGCTCTTTACTAGTGAAATTCTCATGTGAGACTGTTCTTATGTCATGGAGAAGTTCTTTTTTTTTGTATTTGGATAAAAATAGAGGAAGGTAAATGATAATTATCAAAGAAATCATGAGGTACTGGTACCCTTTTATTCATAACATATGAAATGTTTTATATAAAAGTGTACTCCATGCTTTTATATTGTTTATAATAATAATTATCCAATATTGTAATAGAAATAATTATATACTATTTCCCATAAAAAAAATCTGGTGTGGTGCACTCACACAACTTTCCTTTCCGTTATGTAATTTATCACCTGACGCTAGTGTTCACGCGCATCTCAAGTCTACTTATAAACAAAGATCTGAGCCAGCTGGTGACAGGACAATAACGCTGGAGACATACGAGGTCTGCTATCTCTTCATAGTGAATCATTCAATAGAATCAACAGTTGCCAACAGTTTGCAATTGGATAATCACATTTTCTCGAATTTCGAGCTTATTTTCAATTTTAGGTGAAAATGTTACTGAACATCAACTGTAGAGATTTTCATGCTCAATCTTTTCCACTCAATTTTTTTTGTTTAAATTGTATCTGAAGCCTGATAATTGGGAATCTAAAAATTAAAATTTGCATGGATGGAGCGGAGCTCCTGAAATTTTTACAGATATGGGACTTGTGGCAGTTGATAAAGCTTATCAACGACTATTCCAGGTATGAATTAAATCAAAATCGTTGAAGCCGTTTTCGAGAAAATCGAGAAAAACCCTGTTTTTCACAACATTCTCTCCATTCTAGCCGCCATCTTGAATTGCATTTGATCGAAATTGTTCGTGTCGGATCCTTATATTGTAAGGACCTTAAGTTCCAAATTTCAAGTCATTCCGTTGATTAGGAGATGAGATATCGTGTTCACAGACGCACATACACTCATATACACACACACACACACACACACCACACACACACACACACACACACACACACACAACACACACACACACACACACATACATACTAGTACCCAAAAACTACTTTCTTGGATTCAGGGGACCTTGAAACGTATAGAAATTTACAAATTGGGTACCTCAATTTTTTTCGGAAAGCAATACTTTCCTTACCTATGGTAATAGGGCAAGGAAAGTAAAAAGTTCTTTAAAACATAAGGGTACCATTTAAAAAAAAATTATTATCAAATACAAAAATAGAATGATACAATCATAAATTGGAGAAAAGTGGACCATATTATAGACATCAAAGATTTCCAACAAGGCAGCTCTTGGTAAAAGGGAGAATAAAATTATTATCAGTTATTCTGATGATCTATTCGGCATTACTGAAGATACTAAACTATGTTAGACTATATCCTAGATTTGGGATTAGGTCTCAAAGGACCTTTTATGGAATAAAAAAGGTTGAAGGAGACAATTTATCAATTATTATACTCCAGCTTTAGAAGAATGCTGGATGGAAACAAGACTGTCTTACAATAAATTACTAATCTGAACAGAAGAAATGATACTAAATGAAAAAGACTAAGAAATTGTCAAAAAACCACTGATTTATTGATAATTAGAAAGATCGGTTTCGGTTATTACACCATTGTAAATCTCTGATAAACTGATGAAGTTTAAACCGGTCTTTCTAACTATCAATAAATCAGTGGTTTTTTGACAATTTCTTAGTATTTTTCATTCAATATGAATAATTACCACAATATCAACTTCTCAACTACACGAAAAAGAAATGATACTACTGATACTCTATTCTCAACATAGAATAATCAAAACTGATTGGGTCTAGAAAAAGAATTACCCAAATCCATTTCATTCACAGAGCTTCGCCGACCTCAGATTCAATTATCAGCGGCAAGTCATCAGGCTCCTTCAAATCTAGAAGATTTCCCAAGTGCAATCGAATCCAGCAATTGTTGAATGAGAGAAAGAGAAAGAGCGAGAGAAAGAGAACCGATAGATTGAGAACAGAGATGACGACAGACGAACAACAGATGGCAATAGTGAAGCTCGAACAAGTTTTGCTCGTTGGAAAAACCAGGAAAATCCTGGCACAATGTATGGGAGAGGCCAGCGCCAATAGAAAACCAATATTCAATTTCGAATTTCCCGGCCCTGTTGCTTCTGAGGCCGATGGAGATGCTCTCTTTTTCTTCTTTTTTTTCTTCTTCTTTTCTTTCCTCCTTCTAATGTCATTCCGATGGCCTAACCACAGGAGAAGCCAGAATAAAGGAAACTGATGTGCTAACGACAGAAACATTTCGAGTATAAATCAGACCACCTCTTGTTGATATAATATTGTGTTTGAACCAAGACACATAGCTCAGATGGGAAGCTTCGATAGTTCTTCTATTATAAAATACAGAACTGACTTATACATGTTCTTATGCACGGGATAGGAAATTCACGAATGGCCCATCATCACGTCCGAACTACTGAACTGATCAACTTGAAATTTTGCATAAATAGATTCTTAATATTTACCGAGGATGGTTATAGTCCTATTTCAAATTCTCCAAGATTCCTGTGAATCAAGTTTTTAGTTTGTAAAATTCCCGAAACCCTTGCAAAAGACGGGTTTCCAGCTAGGTGATAATGGTTGATGAATTAAGGTGAACGACTACCATTGTTCTAGACAAGTCTCTCCCATCACATTGAGCCATTCTATTATATTAAGCGAGCAATTCTGTATATATTTGGTTATTTTTATGGTTATTAATACATATTAATTTCTATGGTTATTTATATGGTTATATGGTTATTTATTTATGTCCAACGGATCTCGAAAACGGCTTTAACGATTTTCACGAATTATACCGGTATCAGCTATCTTCTACAGAAGCCAGTGACAAGGCAGAGAATCGACAACCACTGCTATTAAAACTTGCACCCCACCATGGGTAAAATGTAGCCTATCATTTGCCCGAATGATGTTCAATGATTATTTTGATTTTCACTTCAATTTATTTATTTACTAGCAGAAAAACCCTGCTCCTCAACGGTATTTTTTAAAACTTGACAAACTTAAAACTTGACGTAATGAGATCTTGAAAATAGTCCAATAACCATCACCGGTTAATCAAGAGTCTATATGCAAAATTTCAAGTTAATCAGTCCAATATTTCAGACGTGATGAGGCGTCAAACTTAATTCCCTATCCCGTACGTGTATTAGCCAGTGTTCTCTCCTTTATTACAGTGTAGATTTATTTACTAGTCCTTCAAAAAAATACAATATTGGATTAAAAAAAATAAGCACTAGCCCAAGCAGAACAAGAGATCAGTTCTTAAGGGTGTGCAAAGGCTAAAATTAACCTTTCTACTGGTGATATTTTTCAAAGTTCTTCGATTTGTATACTATCAAGCTATCAAAATTAAAAAGTTTTCTCAGGAAAAAAAATTTTTTTGATCATAACTTTTTGAGATATGAGCGCCTAAATTTTGAATTTAAAAAAAGTTTTCTCGGGAAAAATTTTTTTTTGATCATAACTTTTTGAGATATGAGCGCCTAAGTTTTAAATTTCTGTACCAGAACATTTCAAGTTCGGTGAAAGATAAAACCATGAGATTTTAAGAATATATTCTTCATGGTATTGTTGATCTAATAAAACAAAATTTTTCTGAAAATATCAGTTTTTGAAAAAGTTATTCAATTTACCAAAAATGACCGAAAATAACTCAACTGAGAGTTATTTTCGGTAAATTGAATAACTTTCTCAGAAAATGATATTTTCAGCAAATTTTTGTTTTATTAGATCAACAATACCATGAAGAATCTATCCTTGAAATCTCATGGTTTTATCTTTCACCGAACTTGAATTGTTCTGGCACAAAAATTTAAACTTTAGGCGTATATATCTCAAAAAGTAATGATCGAAAAGAATTTCCTGAGAAAACTTTATAATATTGATAATATACAAATATAGTATAATAATATAGTATACAAATCGAAAAACTTTGAAAATATCACCAGTAGGAAGTCTATTTTTAGCCTTTGCACAGCCTTAATAGACAAGCTTCTCAGTCTAGTTACGCCAATAAACAGTGAAGTGTTGGTCCACCAATAAATAGTCCACTATTAACATAAATACAACACCGTCTTGGTATTCAAATAAGCTGGTAGTAAGCCAGAGCTTATAACGACCCACCGGAGTATTGTTCTAATGGCTTTATTTCGACACGAGCCTTAACTGTAAGCTGAGAGCATTAAAATTTGATTGGCCCATAAGGCCAGTTGCACACGATTAATGTTCAGTATTGTTATTTACATCTTCATCACATGACTTTATGTTAAGCCAACTTATGTTCAACTGGTCTCCCCTCACATTCTTTCAAATTTTTGTGACTGAGGGTGTTCGTTTTTATTCTTATTCTTATGGCTTTTTTTGGAAATGGCTCTCTGTCATAGAGATCCTATCAGAAGTTATGCATCGACATGAAAAACAAATTCACTATTAATTTATGTGAATCAAATTCATTATAGTGAGGTCCACGTTATAATGGCAGTGGAGAAAGATAGGAGAACAACGTAGCCGATCCTATGTCTTGTTAATGCGTTTTATAGACGGTAGCTGATACAGGTTTATTGATGTAATATTAACTGATCATTCTCGTTTAAAATTATATATTAGGCCTATATTTTATTGAGCAAGAAATTATATTTATCAATAATTTCATAATTGAGATAATTGAAATATTTTGTTAATTAATTATCAAATCTACGAATTGATAGCAGAAAAACGTTGCCGAACCTCTGTCTTGTTAATGCCTTCTATAGACGGTAGCTGATACAGGTTTATTGATGTAATATTAACTGTTCATTCTCGTTTAAAAAAGTTAATTATATTTTATCAAGCAAGAAATTATATTTATCAATAATTTCATAATTGGGATGAAATATTTTGTTAATTAATTATCAATTCTACGAATTGATAGCAGAAAAACGTTGCCGAACCTCTGTCTTGTCAATGCCTTCTATAGACGGAAGCTGATACAGGTTTATTAATGTAAATATTAACTGTTCATTCTCGTTTAAAATAGTTAATTATATTTTAATTAAGCAAGAAATTATATTTATCAATAATTTCATAATGAGTTTTAATTATTAAGATGAAATATTTTGTTAATTATACATTGTTAAAAGTCGATCTGGCAACAGAGCAAAGCGAGAGAGAGATAGCGCTAACCGCTTTGTTGAATGATAGAAAGGGATAGCAATACCATTGCTAATCAAACACTGCCATTATAGTGTGACATTTTTCAACTATAACAGTTGAAATTTGAAGATAAACTGGTTGAATGAGAAGCATTAAGGAGTAACAACAAGGAATGCTGACAGTTGAAAGTTTGAAGATCAACTGGTTGAATGGGGAGCATTCAACGGTTTCCTCTCCAAGGAATACTAACAGTTAAAAGTTTAAAGATTAACTAGTTTAATGGGGAGCATTCAACGATTTCCTCTCCAAGGAATACTAACAGTTAAAAGTTTAAATATCAAGTAGTTGAATGGGAAGCAATCAACGGTCTTCTACAAGGAATACTAACAGTTGAAAGTTTGAAGATCAACTGGTTGAATGGGGAGAATTCAACGGTTTCCTCTCCAAGGAATACTAACAGTTGAAATTTAAAGATTAACTAGTTGAATGAGGAGCATTCAACGGTCTCCTCAACAAGGAATACTAACAGTTAAAAGTTTAAATATTAACTAGTTGAATGGGAAGCAATCAACGGTCTTCTACAAGGAATACTAACAGTTGAAAGTTTGAAGATCAACTGGTTGAATGGGGAGCATTCAACGGTTTCCTCTCCAAGGAATACTAACAGTTGAAATTTAAAGATTAACTAGTTGAATGAGGAGCATTCAACGGTCTCCTCAACAAGGAATACTAACAGTTGAAAGTTTAAATATTAACTAGTTGAATGGGAAGCAATCAACGGTCTTCTCTACAAGGAATACTAACAGTTAAAAGTTGAAAGATTTACTGATTGGATACGAAGCAATCAACGATCTTCTCTACAAGGAATACCAACAGTTAAAAGTTTAAAGATTAACTGGTTGAATGGGAAGCAATCAACGGTCTTCTCTCCAAGGAATACTAACAGTTGAAAGTTGAAAGATGAACTAGTTGAATGAGGAGCAATCAACGGTCCTCTCTACAAGGAATACTAACAGTTGAAAGTTGAAAGATTAACTGGTTGAATGAAGAGCAATCAACGGTCTTCTCTACAAGGAATACTGACAGTTGAAAGTTTAAAGATGAACTGGTTGAATGAAGAGCAATCAACGGTCTTCTCTACAAGGAATACTAACAGTTGAAAGTTGAAAGATGAACTAGTTGAATGAGGAGCAATCAACGGTCCTCTCTACAAGGAATACTAACAGTTGAAAGTTGAAAGATTAACTGGTTGAATGAAGAGCAATCAACGGTCTTCTCTACAAGGAATACTGACAGTTGAAAGTTTAAAGATGAACTAGTTATATTTAGAGCATTCAACAGTCTTCTCTCCAAGGAATACTAACAGTTGAAAGTTTGAAGATTAACTGGTTGAATGGGCATCAATCAACGGTCTTCTCTACAAGGAGTACTAATTATAGTTGAAAGTCTAAAGATGAACTGGTTCAATTCAAGGGTTTCTGACAAGGGTAAGGCCGTCAGTTTGAGCGCGGATAGGCTACTTCGTGACGACCACAAGCATTTCATCAAGTGGCTAGAATAGTTAGTTGAGTTTCCAGAACTTGCAAAATGTTTAACTTAAACACAAATAAACCGCAAGACGTTCCGTTCCGTTGCGTTTCCGCACCCTTTGCCAGCGTTCTGGGATGATTAGGTTACTGAACCGATGTGGCGTATCAACCCTCTACCCCTTCCCCTGAAACAACCCCCAACCCCCTAACCAATATTCCATACCCCCTGCCACTGAATCTACTAGAACTCTCAAACCCCCGACATGATCAGTTAGCTATGCACCATTCAAAGTCGATAGTAAAGGGTCGGTCCTATTACACAGTGGTTTCTTGACCGAATTTCTATCTTTGTATTCGGTATTCAACGATAGAGAGAAGAGATTATGAGAAATTTCTCATATAATAAATGTTTCACATCATTATTTCATTTTCTACGTTATATCATGTTATACTACGTTAGCTGTTGTAGCTATGGTTAAAATGATATTTTCGAGCTCAAAATTTAAGTAATTTTATTCTATATTTTGTGAATATTTGGAGTTTGTTTCATGTTTTTACGGAAGTTTTATTATCAATCTATCAAAATTTGAAATTGTTTGTTTTATTCTGATTTATAATTTCAGATAAAGGATTTGGTGTTGAAATTGAAGTGGACATAACCCAAGGTTGGTATATGGCTGTACACTATTCTTGGACAAAAACCTACAAAATATTTGAACAATTTGTGCCCAATTCAGGAAATATAAGAAGTTTTGGTAATTAGCCAGTGTCTTCTGTTCCGACTATTGTCTTGTTTGCTCAATCCAATAAAATAATAATTATTAAGATAAAATATGATTGAGCATGTTCATGCATTTATCTATACTTCAACAGATTTTGACATGGAGAAGATATTCCATGGTATAGGTCGTTTATGTTCAAAATTTCATCCCACCTTTTTGTTAACTCAAGCCAATTACTGTCGACTATGGTCTATTATGAGTATTTTGTTGGGGTGAGAGTGCAAGAACGGCACAGTATGAGGGATTTCCATAGTGAAAGAAGAATTCACAAAGAAGAATTACTAGGACTATCGGCTTGAGTTGACAGTGAAATTTGAAACATGAAGTACCTATACCATGGGCTATCTTTTTATGGGTCGATCCTATTAAACAGTGGTTTCTTGGCCGAATACAAACTTCGAAAAAAATTTTTTGAGAAGATATTTCCTGATATAGGTTGTATATGTTTCAAATTTCAAGTCTCTTCCTTGTTAATTTAAGCCGATTTTTGTCGTCTACTGTCTGAAATAAATTACTGTTTTGGACGGGTGAGAGTGTAAGAACGGCACAGTATGATAGACTTCAATCGTCACATAGCATCACAGAAAAGAAATGCTATAGTGAGGTCCACGTTATAATGGCAGTGTTTGAACAGCAATTGAATTGCTATCCTTGTCTATCATTTAACAAAGCCGATAGCGCTATCTCTTTCTCGCTTTGCTCTGTTGCCAGATCGTCTTTTAACAATGTAGAATTGATAATTAACTAACAAATTATTATATGTATATTTTTTTTGTGTAGTTGAGAAGTTGATATTGTGGTAATTATTCATATTGAATGAAAAAGACTAAGAAATTGTCAAAAAACCACTGATTTATTGATAATTAGAAAGACCGGTTTCGGTTATTACACCATTGTCAATCTCTGATAAACTAAAACTAAATACAAGAGCAGCAGAATTTATACTACTAGGCGAGTACTGCTATTGGTCGAGGGCATGAACGCCTGCCATTGGCCTAGCTAGACAGTCTCCTCCCCCTCAACGGTGTGACAAAATGGCGGCTTAAGCAACAGAATCGCCATGATAATAAATTTTTTGACAATTTCTTAGTCTTTTTCATTCAAAACAAATTATTTCATCTTAATAATGATGAAAATTCATTATGAAGTTATTGACAAAGATAATTTCCTGCTTAATAAAATATAATTAATAATTTTAAACGAGAATGAACAGTTAATATTACATCAATAAACCTGTATCAGCTACTGTCTATAGAAGGCATTGACAAGACAGACGATCGGCAACGGTATTCTCCTATCTTCCTCCACTGCCATTATAACGTGAACCTCACTATAGGACTATCGGCAAGTGTTAACAGTAACATTTAGAGAGTATTCTGTATGATAAAACGCTTGAACACTATCCTATTTAGGAATTTGTTCCTCTGTCTATAGAAGGCATTGACGAGACAGAGGATCGGCAAAGTTGATCTCCACTGGCATTTTGACGTGGACCTCACTATAGTCAACTCACAGTCATCAATTAATATAATCTTACGTCACATGGACGGGAAGGGGACTTTTGCAGGCGAGAATGTTGTTTCTAGTCGAGACTAGAATTTCATTCGAGCACTACAAAAGTATAGTATACCAATTTTTGTTATAATAATCTAAAGAAGAATAATTCAGAAATAGAAAACATTACCTGCTTGTGCTGAATTTACTACATGCATTCTATAAACTTAACCTTGTTTACAATTTCCGAATCAGGAAATTTGCGGAAGTTGACAAAACTTCCACCTGGGGGTGGTTTTTTTGTAGCAGTTTTGCTGTTCCTATTTCGGAACTAGGAAACATCAATCAATCAATCAGTCAAGAATATTCTTTATCCCAAAAATACAGTAAATACAAAAATGATGGATAATATAAAATACGAATAATTATTTACTTAAATTAAGTTTCCATATTATAGGTTATGGAATGAGCCTACATGGGCACTGTGGCCTGTGCGTAGACTCGAGTTGAATTTTCAAGTAGGTATAGTGAATCTTTATGAAAGGGGAGAAGTAAGAGAGCAAAAATCAATTCAATTTATGAGGGTAATTTCATTAAAATAAATGTCATAGTTTTGTATCGTAGAAAGTCATTCTGTATTATAAAGTCCGTCTGTATCGTATATAGCCAGTCTGTATCGTACAGAGTCAGTCAGTATTGGTATAGAGTCAGTAAAAGTCTTGTTAATTTTGCAGTCAGGTGAGTCCGCCGCCCGCCAAGACCAGAGCCACAGCCTCCTCCTCACTTATTTCAAACAACCAATATTTCAATCTTTTTTTGAAAATTGGAAGACTTACAGCTGAAAAAATGTTATTTTGCGGAAATAATCTTTTATAATTACGATATATTACTTGAGATAAGAAGAAGCAATTTGTTGTTGAGAAGGATCTTGTCAGCTGGATAGATCTGATCCCAACTATGGCTGCATATCTCGTGTTGTGAGAATGTAGAGATGGTATGAAAATTGAACCAAAATGTTTATATACATGAGTGAATTAATCCTTCATCTATAATTTTTTTCAAGGGTAAAACTCTAATTTCCTGAAATAATAAAGATGAGGGGTATCTTCGACATTTACGAAAGCCAACTTTAAGGATTGCTTTTTGAATAATTTCTAGTCTTCTTAGATGGGTGTGGAAACATACTCGACTGTAAAGAGAACATATGGGTTCATTACAGTAGAGTATGCTGTAATGAGAATCATATGTTTATTTGTTCTGTAAACAGATGTTTACCGGCTTCATTTCATGCATGGAAAACAGCTGGGATCGAATGACTATGACAAAATATCCATTACTCAAGGAAATCTCCGTTTTACTTTGTAGGGGATCCTTAGATCAACGACTAAACAATTTATTGTTTCAAGATGTATTGAAATGCTCCTCCTTGTAAAGGTAGAGCCAATCTAATCAGCTTCCTTGTAGGCTGCTAAGCTACTAACTAATTGAGTCTGCTCAATACACTGAATAGGCCTTCGGAACAATGGTAACTGCTGTAAAAATTTACAACGCACCATGATTAGCCCAGCCGTTATCTATCAACTGTACAATGAGAGGAGTCCAGTCTCTTCTAATCTATAGTGACGTCCACGTTATAATGGCCGTGGAGAGGGATAGGATAACAGGAGGGACAAGATGAAGAAGAAGAAGAAGTAGGAGATGAAGAAGAAGAAGAAGAAGAAGAAGAAGAATAAGAAGAATAAGAAGAAGAAGAATAAGAAGAAGAAGAAGAAGAAGAAGAAGAAGAAGAAGTAGGAGATGAAGAAGAAGAATAAGTTGAAAAATAGTTATTTGTGCAACTAGTGCGCAAAGTGACAGTTTGCTTCACCGAAAGAAACGTTTACGCCCGAGCCGTAGGCGAGGGCGGAATGGTTTCTTGAGTGCAGCAGAGGAACTTTGTGCACGTATTTCACATTTAATTTTTCCCTACAGTTACCATTGAATATGAAAAGTGGGTAATTATGGATAAAATGATGGCTGAAATCCATCAAATGTTTGTGTGTGTGATGCTGTTATTAATAACAAACTTAATTCATTTAAAAATTAATAATCCAATTGAAGTTGAAAATTCTCAGCCAAAGTTCTCATCTTTATTCATTCAAGAATCAGAAAAAATACAGATAAAACAAAAAATTGTATTCAAAATACACGCCAACAGCATGGCTGAATGGCTGAACCGACAAGCGCGCGACCTAGCGGGAAGAATCGTACCTAACTTCGTTTCATCCAACTAAAAACATTATTCAGATATTTAGACATGGTTAACTTACTAAATTACCGAAAAATAATATAAGTGAACTAAAAAATATTTATAAAATAACATAGACAACAGAAAATATTTTATTGTAGTATATTCTGATGTTATTTTATTAATTTTATTGACATGGATTTCGAACGGTAATTATTTAACCTGAAAATTCGAATTACATAATGTGTGTTTGCTACATTTCTCATTGCTTATAGTTGAAATAATTATTACTGTCAATAGAAAATAAACATTATTCATTATATGATGATAAGTTATTATTTAATTATGATTTAGATAAACATTACTTTGTTTTGGATTTCTAGATTGGGATCTTATCATAAATGTAGGGTAGCCATTGAAATGATTCTTATCTAAATCTAACCACAGTCATTGTTACCAACATAATTTTTGTTTTCGTGCACTAATCCTCCATATAACCCACCAACTATTTTGTGTTGCCATGTTGCAAATGTAGAGTGCAGGAAAAATTTTTCCCGCACTAGAGCGGAAAAGTGATTCTTTGCGTTCTGTAATCAGTGCAGGAATGGCCACTTTTCAAGGTAACTGTAGGAAAAATATATTTCTCAATGATAACAAATTTTCATCATAATTGAGATTCAATATTCTGTCAATTAATTATGTGTATTCAGTTGAAAAACAATCTGACAACGTTGCGGAGGTGAGTTAAGTTTGTTTCCCAGTAATTCTTTAAAATTACATTTCAAATATGTGAATATTTCCTATTTTAGTTATAATAATGTGAAATATTTATTTTATGTTTAGTTTTGAAGAATCTAAATTTGAAAATCTACTTTTCGCCACACTGCACAGAGAGCAGCAGTTTTCCAGTCCCTACGTAGATCTGCAAGACATTGTTTGCAGATGACTCTCGTTTGACGTCAGAACAGGCCTAGGCCGAAAAGAGTACCCTTTCCAGCCGCTAACATGGAACTCAGAAAGGTGATCAAAAAACAGCTGATCAAAAAACTTTTCATTATTTGTGTTCATTATTCAATAATCAAAACATTTATAATAATATCATCTTATTGTCATATGAAAAAATAAAAAAGTATAAACTCAACCTCCCACATAATTGAACATCATCGTTTAGGTTATTTAGACAAATCAGAATAAAAAATAAAAATACTTGGACAATTTCCTGATATTCAGATTACCTCAGATTTGCTAGAGCTATCACCTTCCACTTCTGCTTTCGGAAGTGCTTAGTAAACAACTATTCTCATATATATATATTGTTTATTTTTGTGTGTGGCGAAAAAAAGCGTTCGCACCACGGGCAAAAATGTTTTTCCGGCTCAAAATCTTTTCTAGTCGTCGGCCTACGGCCTCGGACTTGAAAACCGGGCCGGAAAAATCTAATTTTCTACTCTAGGTGCGAAATATACTATTGTGAAAATACTTTAGGACTGAAAATATTGTGATTTGAAGAACTACAAGACTAAATTTGGGAGAGGAATAGCACAAGGTTACCTTTTTTCCCTCTCCCTATCGTTTTTATAATGTACTTATTGTATGAATGAATGAAGAATAAAGAGAAGGATAGCGCTATGTGCTTTGTCGAATGATAGACAAGGATAGCAACACCAATGTTGATCAAATACTGTCATTATTCTTGTTTTCAATAAATAAATAAATAGATAAATAAATTATAACGTGAACCTAGTTGTAGGGAATGGCATGGTGCTTACTCTGTAAGAAGTAAGAATGGCATGGGATATCATCTGTGTAAATGATGTCATAGAAGTAAACATATTAAAAATGCTATTCTGTGGATTACTGAAACGCTACTTATCGTCTCCCCTCTCACTCATTGGACTTCCCTCACTAATTTCCACGCACTATACCCTCTCTACTTCCCCAATCAACATAACCAACCCCCGCCTTTTCAGCCACAATTAACAACAGCGATAATCACTATAAATCGTAGAGTAGCTAAAACCTTCTGTGAGTTTGTTAATAGTCTAACATCCCTCAACGGGGTTAAATCTTAATAAAACCTCCCCTTACCAATCTACTACTTAAAGTGTTAGGGAAGGTAGGCAAGTTTCTTGTATCCCTTTATGTCACCAACATTAATCTGAGGATAAAGTGGTAAGATTATTTGACCGAGCAAAGTGAGGTCTAAGATTCAAGTCGACGGTTTTGCATTTTTCTTTATGTTTATAATTATTATGTTCCGCATTCACCGCATAACGCAGCAATAGATTTTCATGGAATTTGACAGATATGTTCCTTTTTAAATTGAGCGTCGACGTATGTATAAGGTTTTTTTTGAAATTTTGCATTTTAAGGATAATACGAAAGGAAAATAAGTCTCCTTCTCCGGCCAATATTACCGTAAAAATCAGACTATAGAATTATTCATCAGAAATCAGCTGTCGAGTGGATTATTAATTGCATGCAATTCAATATCTCAATGTAACTTAGTGAAAAAACAGCTGTTGCATGCAGTGAGGCATGCAATATTGATAACTTGAAGTAGCAGAACTATTCTCTCCCGACTTTGCTCTGCTCTCAAATCGGTAAGCTTTTGATGATAGTAGCATAGCTGTTCACAGCATAGCTGTTGATACAACAATCCAAACAGCCATTAGTCGTTTATTCACCGATATCTCGGCGACACGACAGGACAGGACAGAATTTACTGTGATTAGAGGAGACTGTGGTTTATAACTGCTCGAGGTCTACAGAACTACTATGAGAGACTACCAGCGTCATATAGCTTCACGAAAAATAACTAAAGATACAAATATTAAAAAAAAAACATATGAAATTTGCTACAAATATGAATAAATTTCATTTTTTCGGAAATTATCCTACTCAACTATGTTCTAGAGCAGGAGGTTGTGGTAGTGATACATTAAATTCAGAGTGGGGGTGCAAATACATTTCATAGTCAACTACGTGGACTATCGGATTGGGATATAAAGTTTTAAACATGAACACCCTATACCATGGAATATTCACTTATGCTATCTTTTCACATTTATTACGCCAAAAATATTGACAACTTACAGTATTAATTTATATAATTTAGATTCAATATTTTGTCGATTAATTATGTCTATATAGTTGAAAAACAATCAGGCAACATTGTGTACGTTTTGGGAACACAAAAAAGTGGTAAATTGTTCTAATTCCAGTGGTAAATTGTTCCATCACGTGACTAGTGCAAAATGTTCCCATGGAACGCCATTTCAAAATCGTTGGTTCAAGCTTTTGCCGCGCACTTATAAAGTTGATCTACACCAAAATGAGTCGTTTACTAGCTGCGTGAATGAAGAAGATAGGCTGTCTTACAAACTTACCGTCTAGAAAAGTGTGCATTTATTTCATTCCATTACTCTCAAATTTTCTATAGGTTCATTCAACGAATGGTTATCAAACATAATTTTCTTGGTTATGTATTCTATGGCTATGCTATGGTGAGCAAGCAAGCTATCAGCGCATGTGCAGAGAAGCAAGCAGACTACAATTCAATCGACCAATAAGACATCTGAAATTTTGAACTGTCTCAATCTACGGCTTCGACTGTGGGACAGGAACTTGGAACTGGAACTAGTTTCTGGTACAGAATCTGTCAAAATTCTTCCCATGGGACGCGAAACTTTTTACCTGGTAAATTGTGAATCGGACAATTTACCACGTTCCATGTTCCCAGAACGAGCTCATTGTGGAGCTAGAAAAGAATAGCGCTATCTGCTTTGCCGAATGATAGACAAGGATAGCAACACCAATGTTGATAAAATACTACCATTATAACGTGGACCTCACTATAGTTGCTATGGGGAAAACAGGAGTTAGAAGAGTATAGCAACGAGATCAGTTTCAGAAGAGTTCACTCATGTGTCTCCTCTCACCACCCTAATCGTGTAATTACAAAACATTATTATTGATGCTTTTCCAGTCACATGACCTTCCCTTGCATCATGTGACGCTACTTGCTTCTCACACAACAAGTGCCATCTCACAAGGTGAATGCAGTAGGGGAAGCAACACCCTTTATAGCCACCCTCATAGCCAGGGAATATTTCCATCCCTTTCCAGAAATATCCTCATCTCTCACTAGGAATATCTCCTTCTCTTACCTCAAATATCCTAATCCCTTACTATAGTGAGGAGCACGTAATAATGGTAGTGTTTCATCAGCAATTGTATTGATATCCTTGTCTAACATTTATTTATTTATTTCATATGCAAATACAATTTAGGTAAAAACAACAGGCATTTGCCCAAAACTGTTTCAAACCTTAATTTGGAATACACCGTCTAAAGGTTATGCTACTTACGTAACTTAAATGATAATTCGTACACAATTTTGAGTCCAAAATTAAAATTAGTAAAATGGCATTTAACAAAGCGCTATCCTCTTCTAGCCTCGTGAAGCTTCCAGATCGTTTCTCAACAGATAGCTACCTCTTTCTGCTTTGCTCCGTTTGCCAGATTGTCTTCCAACAATGTAGAATTAATGATAAACTTACAAAATATTTCATCTAAATCATGAAATTATTGAGAAATATAATTTCTTGCTTAATAAAATATAATTAATTTATCTCAAACGAGAATGAACAGTTAATATTACATCAATAGATATATAGACTTAATACTCAACAAAATATCTCATCTCAATTATAAAAATTCCTTATGAAATGAATGGAGAATATAATTTCTTGCTTAATAAACAATAATTGATTATTTCAAACTAGGATAAACAGTTAATATTACATCAATAAACCTGTATCAGCTACCGTCTTTGAAAGGCATTGACAAGACAGAGGATCGGCAACGTTGTTCTCCTATCTTCCTCCACTGCCATTATAACGTGGACTCCACTATAGGAATATCTCCTCCTCTCTCCATGAATATCCCCATCTCTTGCCAGGGATATTTCCTTCTCTTTCCCCAAATATCCTCATCTCTTACTAGGAATATTCCCTTCTCTCTCCAGGAATCTACCTATCCCGTAGTAGAATTATCTCCATCCCTCTCTCTAGAAATATTCTTTTCTCTCACCAGGAATATCCTCATCCCTCACTAGGAATATTCCCTTCTCTCTCCAGGAATCTCCCTATCCCAATCTCCAGGAATATCTCCATCCCTCTCACTAGAAATCTTTCCTTTCTCTCCTTGAATATCACTATCTCTCACTTGGAATCTCCTTTTCTCTCGCCATGAATATCTCCGTCTCTTTTCCCAAATATTCCCTTCTCTCACCAGGAATACCGTCATCCCTTACTGGGAATATCCCCACCCCTACTGGGAATATCCCTACAGGGATGCAATATCCCTTGTAGGGCGTAGAGCGTGCCTGAGGGCAGATCTGTGTACACTAGCGTGAATGAGCATGAACACCATATATGCTCATATTTATATGACACCCACGTATATGCTCTCTTCCGACTATTATACGGTAGTATGTTGTGTAGATGATGTTCGTGTTTAACGCTCATTATAAACGTACTTAATCTAAATATTTATTGATTGATTCTCTATCGAAATTGAATTTAGACTTCAATTTGACATTTTTTGTTGCAAATTTCATGTCGAATCTATTGTCTTCGGTTGTTAAATTTCTTTGAACACCCTGTCAATAAAGAATTGATACTTATTTATTCCTTATATTCTAATGATCCATACAATAAGTACATCATCAAAATGATAGGGAGAGGATAAATAAGGCAACCTTGTGCTATTCAAAGAAGATAGGATAACAGCGTTCACGATTGTCCGCCTTGCCACTGCCTCCTATACAGGATAGCTGATACCGGTATATCTAAATTAATACTAACTGTTCATTCTTGTTAAAAATGAAGATTTCTATTTTAATCATCAGAAAAATGTATTCTTTAATGATTGAATAATACATTTTCATAATTTATAATGGATATTTTGTTGATCAATCATATTTCTACATTGTTAAAACTCGATCTGGCAAAGCTGTGAAGCTAGAAAAGGATAGCGCGAACCTCATCGTCACTATAATCGGACCATCTTTTTCTTGGACGTCCTCTAAGAAGCATAGAATTGTATAGAAATCTAACCACATTTTCTCCTGATGGGAAAACAATCTTGCGCCTCTCACTTCCACAAAACCACTCGAGAACAGTTTTCAGTTTCACTGCTCGGGATTACAACTATCATCCCATTGCTCACGCGAGCAACACGAGATTTATGTGTGCGTGTCGGCTCAAAGAAAAGCCGGGAAACCCCATGTAGTGCAGAGGGAGAGGGGGTGAGTGTTTTCCAGCAGGGTATTGATAGGATGGAGAGGCAGGGAGGGTGTGATTGAGTCTGCTACGGCAGATATATGGCCATGCATATATTTATGTTCGGCAGGATGTGATATGTGTATCACCTTCACACTACACGTATATCAAATAAGACATTGAAGAGATAAATATGTGGATATTTCCTAATTTAGTGATAAAAATGTAGATATTACTACTATGTTTGATTTTGAAGCATCTAAATTTCAATATGTTGCCAGGTCGGCTTTCAACAATGTAGAATTGATATTTAGTTAACAAAATATCAAATCTTGATTATAAAATCATTTTGAAATATAATTTCTTGCTCAATAAAATATTATTGATTATTTTAAACAAGAATTAACAGTAAATATTACATCAATAAACCTGTATCAGCTACCGTCTTTGAAAGGCATTGACAAGATAACGTTGTCCTCCTATCTTTGTCCACTGCCATTATTGCGTGGACTTCACTATAGGAATATCTCCTTCTCTCTCTCCATGAATATCCTCATCTCTTGCCTCATCTCTCTCAACGTTGTTCTTCTATATCTCTCCACTGTCATTATAACATTGACCTTACTATAGCCGAAGACCAGACATACGCAACAAAAATAATTGATTATTTCAAACGAGAAAGAACAGTTGATACCTGTATCAGTTACCGTCTATAATAGGCATTGAGAAGACATTGAAGGATCGGCAACGTTGTTCTAATATCTCCACTGTCATTATAACGTGAACCTCTATATAGTAATTTTACATTTTTATCTCAAACACCGCAAATTTCCCGCCAGTTATCTAGTCACTTTAGATTGCTCGTTGAAGTTCTATAACGTGGACTATAGTCGAAGTCCTGAACAGGAGAGCTTTATGAAAAACTGGAGGACGACCCTGAGCACTTATGATGCAATCTATATCGAGGATTTCTCTCGTCATGCAGTTTTTCACTGTCGATTTCAATTGGGAAGTGCTCCACCCACAGCGATGCAATTCCATCAGACATCAGGGCTCTCCGGCCTCTCCTGCTCTGCTCCCCTCCCTATGATGTCGCAGGATCAGTCTCCCCTTGCTGATGACTCATGACGTCCCCAACCCCACTAAATATCTATATACAACATAGTTCTATGGTTACTGCCACCCTCAAGTCTTTTCCAAAAACATACCTCCACTTTCAACTATGGTTATGCCGTATTCTGTATAAGGGTGGGTATAAACTGTTCGACTGGAGAGCTTGTCGACAGTCAAAAATGTAAACAAAGATAAACTTGAGTGGAACGATAGGATCGTTCCACGTTTCCACTCTGTAAAAGCTTTACACTTCTCGGTTTAAGGTTATGTTAACACTGTTTATTGCTTACATGCTTACAGTGCGTTCACATTTTATTTATTTATTATTATTTGAACTCACTTCAAGTTACAAATCAAAGGTAGGCTAACTGATTTAAAACTTAACATACTTATATGAAAATAATTTAAAACAATATATATTTATACGTTACGTAGAGCTAGCTAAAAGAAAAGTTTGAATCATTTTCACATTTATTTGTATTAATGTATAAAATAAATTATGTAGAAGATTATTTAGATAGGCTGTATTTATTGTAGCTACAATAATAAAGTAGATTCTTTGTTAGTAGTACAGCAACTTAAAATAATTTATTATGAATTAAAAATGTAGGCCCATTATGGAAACTAATCACTAACCTAATCACCGGTTTCACTTTGTTAAAACATTATTATCTAGTACATTCTTATCAGTAATAATTGCATTGCTTATCTTGTTATAAACTTCACAAATTTCAATTAGATGTACTTTGTGTAATTTTTGAAATGCAATAATGCACTTCAAAACGCTGTTTTTAGCCTTATCTTTGGCGTAATTTTATAGGCAATGTTACCGGTATTTGGAAACATTGCATTATTAAAAAAAACTGGAAGAATAGGTAGAATGAAAGAAATCGGGTAATAGCAATATTCTATTTTTACTAAAATGATTATTACAGACAGATGATTTGTTACAATGTTATTTTTCTCATATTTGTTTGATAAATTTTATATTAATAATCTCTAATTAACGTTAGTTGCACAGAAGCCGGCTAAATTTTAACCGTGATTAATTTCACGAGAACCAATCAGAAAAGGCATTTTTTATAAGACGGTTTGTCTGATAGGCTCTCCTGGAATTAATCACGATTAAAATTTAACCGGCTTTTGGCACTTAGTCATGATTTAACAATGAAACAGACAATCCTTTTTCATGTATTGTTGTGATTGAATGGAATTCAGTTTACTCAGTGGATAAGTTATTATTTAAAGGTATTTTATTTGTATTAATTCAACATTGTGTTTGTAAAAGCTCTTGATTTAATAAAAGCATTATTATTGTTATTAAATGGTTATTTTTTATCACGGCTAAGTATTAGCTAAAATCTGGTTGATTATTATGTGTAGGTATTACCTATACCAGACTTGTAATAATCTATACCTTTTTAAATTTCAGAAAGTATCAATT
>NC_052507.1:1444054-1490818 GCF_014356525.2 Nilaparvata lugens
AGTATCTAGTCTTAAGATTCATGAATTATCAAAATAATAAAGATAATAATTTATGAAAACCTTTGATTTGATGTCTCCTATAAGCCTCCTAGTTCTGCAATCACTGTTTTCTGGTACAGTAGCACCTTGGTTCTTTCTCCCACATGTCTATTCTCTCACATGTTTGTATTCTGATTTCTTGTTCGCGCACTTAAAGAAGTTTAAGTTTTAGTAAGAAGTTTAAATTTTTCAAGGTTTTAAATAGAGTTCGATTGATAATATTATTTATTTTATTGATTTGAAAAAAATGATCAGAAGAATTAGTAGCCTACCTTTGGTTGTCTTCTTACACAATTAATGAAACCTGTCATTTTCCACAATAAAACTTCTGCTTTTTTATCAAAAGTTACGTCCATGATTATTTAATTTTTATTTTTAAAGTATGCAATATATAATTATCATTTCGGGCCCTAACCCGGGCCCCCTAGACCGGGTAATTTAATTTTTTCAGAAAACCTATATTAGCCTACATATTATCCGGCCCTAGCCCGGGCCCCCCCGCGCCACGGGGGCAGCGGGGATGTACGTTACGCCACTGTTTTTAGGCAGTCGGGACCGACGGCTTGACGTGTTCCTCCGAAACACGCGGGTAATAAATAATAATAAAGTGGAATTTGAGAGTAATAGATAGAATAACTGACCTTCCAGTCCTAATACGTGGCTCAATGATGTTTCGTCTCTGCAAACTGACACTCCTATCAGCCAGCAAGCAGCCTTTGGGGCCAACTTGCGCAGATTCGAATTTTTCAACTGAATTCTCGGCTTCACTTCGACCAGCGGCTCCCTGAACTTGATAGAGCCCAACACTTTTGTCTTCAAAAGTTTCGTTTCCTTCTTTTTCAGCCGTTTCTCCTTTGCTACGGCGCTCTTCGCTTCTTCATCGGCTATCTCTTCCTCCAAAAATCTCAGTCTGAAATGCAAAAATGGATTTCACAAATTAGAATCAGGAATCTAATGTAATCAAACATTAGGAATAGAATTCAAATTCAAATGATCTTTATTCACAAAAAAAAGTAATACAGCAGCAGAAACATTATATAAATAGTGAATATTCCCCACAAAGACAACAAGTCTGGGTGTGGGGAATGAGCACCGTCAACTGCATTATAACAACCTAGAATGTATCAATTTTTTATCAAATTAGTAATAGAATTTATCAAAAGTGATAGTAGTTCATGGGAAGTACATTTTAAAGTTGAAGCGATTGTTTACTGCATGTATCAGAGGTCAATATTGTATCAATAATGATCTAATAGATAAAAACTCTGAAATAACCTATCAAAATACAACCTTTAGAGCCGGTTTCCGAGCTCGGGATTTGACTAAGTTCTAGACTTTAAACAGCTGGAGTCAGAAAATTGGCTTCCCGAAACGGGGCGTAGTCGTAGTCATTGTCACAGTCACGTTTAAATTAAATTTCAAAAAACTAGAAAATTAAACACAAAATAAAATGAAGAGAGAATAGTGTAAAGTTTCAGCTATTTTGAATTATTTAAAAATGTTTAATTTCGTCAAGGAAAAACGTTTTCAATTATATAAATGAGAAAATAAAAACTGCGACTACGCCCCGTTTTGGAAATCTAATTTTCTGACTCCAGCTGTTTAAAGTCTAGAACTTAACTAAATCCAGGGCTCGGAAACCGGCCTTATTGATTCATACAATATACTCTGTCCAAACAGACATGAGCTCTGAACGATTAGGCCGACCTTCCTACTACTCACACACACAAGCGCAGTCTCCTTGTGTGTGTGAGTAAAGGTACGGTCTGCCTATCTGTATACTACGTAGTATACATAGTATATATCAATGGCGCAGGTAGGCCGGGCGTGTGTGCCTGCGCGTGGTGGAGCGAGGGTCAGCTTAATCTTTCAGGGTTCATGGCAGATTGGAGACTATAAGTACATCATCGAAATGATAGGGAGAGAAAAAACAAGGTAACCTTGTGATATTCCTCTCTCAAATTTAGATAAGGTTACACATAGTCCGAAATAAGTTAAGTCTTGTAGTTGTTCACTTCACAAAATGTTCAGTCCTTAATTGAGGCGGTATACGGAAAAAGGGCACATAGAGCAAAATTGTGTTTTGAGAAAAACGCATAAGTTTTTGGTTTGGATGGATCAAGGTATTTTATGATTGAATTAAACATTCTGTTAGTACCAAATTTAATATAATAAAATAAATTCAATATATGTATTGATCTCATGTTGATTAAGAATGATACATGATTATATTTCTAATTTATTCCAAAGACAAATTTATTCTGTACAAATTTGGGTTTGATAAACTAGAAAACACATGTTATTCAATGCTAAATGCTATATTTCTCTTAAATTTAAGTTGTATACATATAAAAAAGTTTTCGATCATTCTATTAAAATAGGGGTAGGGCATCACCTATTTTTTGAAAGAGTGGGAGAGAACCGGAACTTCTTGAAGTGGATCAAGCAAAGAAGAGCCCAGCTGATTGGCCACATCATCAGACATGACACTCTACTGACAAGGATAATGAAGGGAATGGTTGAGGGAAGGAATATGAGAGGAAGACCTAGGCTGGAGTATATGAAACAATTGCTACGGGATATGAGATGTGGATCATACTACGAGCTGAAGCGGAAAGCGGACGACAGAAAAGCATGGAGAGCTGCTGCCAACCAGCCCTACGGCTGTTAACCCAAGAGAGAGAGGGGTAGGGCATCACTTGTGGTTGAATGTCAGGAACAGGACAATTCAAGAATTTGAATGGTTTGAAATTTACAGAATTGAAGTTTTCAGAGCACAGCAAAGAACCATTTTGTTTTATCTTTATAATAATCTTATAATATGATAGAGAACTAATTTGACTTTGATGAGGGTTTGGACAGAAACATAGGAAGAAATAGTCTCACTGACCACCAATCCCTCATTGACACAGCTGTTTATAAACAGTTGTACCAACATCAGTTTTCAAGAATTTTGTTTGAGATTTTCAGGTTATATGCAGAACAAGATGGCCTATCTAATAAAGCAATCTCCGGAAAAAGGGCACATAGAACTATATAGTTCTATGTGCCCTTTTCCCGTATACCGCCTCAATTCTTTGTCACAAAGTAGATTTTGAAATTTAGATGCTTCAAAACCAAACATAGAAGAAATATTTCACATTATTATCACTTAAATAGGAAATATTCACATATTAAAGAAATAATTTTAGGAATAGAATGTATCATAAGTACTGGTAATTCATGGGTGGTAGATTTGAAAGTTGAAGCTATTTTTTACTGCATGTATCAGAGGTTAATCAATATTGTGTCAATAATGATCTAATAGATGAAACCTCTGAAATAACCTCTCAAAATACAGGGAGTTTCAAAACGTTCTTCGGGGTTACAAAAATTGATTACAAAAAAACTATTCCACTCAAATGAAACAAGTACTGTACGAAATGGTAGTGTATGGGCCGTTCTTTTTTTGCAGAAACGACAGTAAACGGCATGACGTAACTGGACATGTTGCAATTATCGCTTATACCTGTGCCGAGCACTCCTTTTAATTCAGGCCTTTTCCCAAGTTATAATAGTAAATTTAATACGCAATAGACTAGAGCCATTATTGTAAGTGAGTTAGCGAAATAATTATTTTCTCTCTCTATTATGAACGGCCATGACTTCGAGTTTCCCATGATAGATATTTAAAAATTGTGGCTCCGAGTCGTCGAGGAATGTAGATTATGGAATTATCTCTAAAACTTAGCCTTCCTGTCGCGACATAAAGTGCGATAAGCTGGAAAACAGCAAGCATTGAAATTATAACAAACTACCGATTTTGCAGTTACTATTTGGTCCAAAGGTTCTAGAAGCCACGCGACGATTGGTCAAATTGATTCCCTTCGCCCAATAGGAGACCTGTTTCTAAATACAGTAGTGGGGGGATTCCCCAACCGCGAGACCAGATTACGTTTCGGAGGACACTTTGCTAGGAGCACTACGAGAGTAAAGATGTAGTCATTATGTTTCGCCCTTTTTGGGCAAGTTTATAAGTTTATTTTATTAGTTAATGTAGGAGCTAGTTTTATTTTTATTAATGTTTAAATTTTCTAGTAGTGCCATGTCCTGAAAGGTTTAATTGTGTTTCTTCATCATGTACGAATAATTGTTTCAAATAAAGGTACGTAAAATAGGTTAAAATATAATTTAGGGAAATTAATTAATTGAAACTTCAATCAAAAGATTTTATCAACAAAGCCTGTTATTTTTCAAGTTAATAATATTGATTGAGAATAATCCTTTTGATTTTATAGTGATGGAAGATACTTATAATTTTTTCTAAAGAAGTATAGAAAGTTTTCAGTTACGTTACATTTGAGTTATTGTTTCTGGAGATATTATCGTAGAGTATTGCTGAAAGTCAGGAAGATAGCCTTTAAATTGGAATGAAATTTTTAAGATTATGTTCATATTGAGTTTATGACATTTTATAAATTTATATTTTTCAGACTCTGTTTTCTTATGTCATTAAGGCTTTCGAATGATTTAGTAAATTTTTATGATAGAAATCTTAATAGACGAAGAAGAAAGTTTTTCTTTTCCATGAAATTAATATTAATAAACGTTGGCTAGCGCACAAGTTTCCAACAATACTAGTCGAGCTACTATATGAAAAATTATATTTGATTTTGCAAACCAAACGAAAAATATCATATAAGTTAGCATCATTTCAATCTGAATTATTCCTTTCCTAAGAGTATTATATCAATTTATATAAAAGTTAACATCATAATTAATGAAGTATTCATTTTCTAAAAGCATTATATTAATTTATTACGGGTATTTTCATAAATGTTGCATTGTATATTAATGACACTCTGGCAAGTAAATCCATTTTAATTCAATTTTGAGAATGAAATCAGAACGTCAGGATAAAATCTAAATTAAATAATTGAATAAACTCCTGTTTTAGCTTTTGATGAATTGTAGGAAGAGTTAGAAATTAATGCTGTAATACATTTATTTACAGCGGTTCATGTGTGTCCCCAAACCAACTTCTTGTACTACCACCCCTTTGGTTCCGCAACTTTATGTAACACCGCTTCAAGACACCCGTTCAGACGACAGGTCTAGGGACGTAAGAGGACGTCGCCGTCAAGCCAAATTCAACCGGTAAAAGTTCACCGCCAAAAACAAGGTACTGTAACCCCGACGATAAAGCAACGTACAGACCAACGAAAGTGCAGTGTAGTGAAACAAAGGTTCATTCGAGAATGTCAATCAAAAGTGGGGATTCAAAATTATTATGAAATGGGTTATATGGGTTACTATCGACGAAACTTGGGTTCAACGGGCTTTTCTTTCTTGAGTAATTTTATGTTGAATTTAACTTGTTATTTGATGACTAATATTGTTTGGTTTTGTGACGTATTGCTATCTAAAAGGGGATAGGAATGCGCCCCCGAATCAGATGAAGAATGTCAACAAAGTAACATGAAATTGTTGTTTCTGTTGTTCGATTTTAGTTGCCAATGTTTATTGAAGCTGTTTGTATTTTTCAATTATTTCAAATTGTAGTGTTATTCTATAGTATAAACCTATTAAATCAGGCATGGCAAGATTAATTGAAGTTTTCTTGACTCTAGCCCGTTCACCTGCATGAATTAGGTATAGACTCAGGTATTTTCTAGAAGTGTCGGCCTATTTCTAAATTCTAAATTTTATTCAAATTATCTTCTTTATCATCTTTTAAAAAGTGCAGGCATATACCTTATCGCTTAATTATCGCCTTAATTGTCGCTTATGCCTCAGCTATTAAATGACTTTATTTTCCAGCAAGACGGTTGTCCTGCCCATTTTCATAACGACGTTCAACGTGACCTCAACTCAACACGCTGGATAGAACACGCGTCTGAGGAAGACCTACAACTTTTGCTGTGGCCACCAAGATCACCAGACCTCACGCCATGTGACTTCTTTCTCTGAGGCTATGTGAAAGACAAGTTCAATTTGTTTAGAATTGATGTTCAATTTGTTATATGACAGTCCTTAAGATACATAGTTTTTACTTTCCTTGCCCTATTACCATAGGTAAGGAAAGTATTGCTTTCCGAAAAAATTAAGGTACCCCAATTTCTAAATTTCTATATGTTTGAAGGTCCCCTGAGTCCAAAAAAACAAGTTTTTGGGTATTGGTCGGTATGTGTGTGTGTGTGTGTGTGTGTGTGTGTGTGTGTGTTGTGTGTGTGTGTGTGTGTGTGTGTGTGTGTGTGTGTGTGTGTGTGTGTGTGTGTATGAGTGTATGTGCGTCTGTGTACACGATATCTCATCTCCCAAATTAACGGAATGACTTGAATTTTGGAACTCAAGGTCCTTTCACTATAAGGATCCGACACGAACAATTTCGATCAAATGCAATTCAAGATTGCGGCTAAAATGGCGAAAATGTTGTCAAAAACAGGGTTTTTTTGTGATTTTCTCGGAAACGGCTCCAACGATTTTGATCAAATTCATACCTAAAATAGTCATCGATAAACTCTATCAACTGCCACAAGTCCCATATCTGTAAAAATTTCAGGAGCTCCGCCCCATCAATGCAGATAGAATCCCAATTATTAGACATCAGATACAATTGAAACAAAAAAAATCAAGTGGAGTAGATGGAAAATTGAAAATAAGCTTTAAATTCGAGAAAATGTGATTATTCAATTGCAAATTATTGTTGATTCTATTAAATCATTCACTATGAAGAGATAGCAGACCTCATATGTGTCTCCAGCGTTATTACCCTGTCACCAGCTGGCTCAAATCACTGAATAGTAGACTTGAGATGCGCGGGAACACTAGCGTCAGGTGATCAATTTTCATAACGGCAAGGAAAGTTGTGTGAATGCGCCACACCAGATTTTTGAGTTTTATGTGAGAAACCAAAAAATTGTATTTTTAAACCAACCCCACCCCCTTAGCACAGTGGGTAGGGGTGGGGACTTTTGATATGTTTACCTCCTCACTACCCTAAACAGAACTGCGGGGTCGAAAATTGTCTTCCCAACTTTTCCCTCTATAACCTTTCCTTGACTGGACTACAAGCCTGAAAGTATCTAATGAAAAATGCAGGTAAACGAAGCCAGCCTGCTTGCTGGTCTTATTTCTTGATAATTTAGCAGGAGGTCTAGGTTGAACGGATAAGGCGAATAGGGAGGAATTGTCGTTATAAAGCAGATGGTTATCGAAAATCATATATACCGGTATCTCTTCGACAGTGAGAGAGAGAGTGTGAGCAGGACAGACAATGGGACTGGCAGTGATGACGTCACTACGTGAACAGTGTACTTGTGTAAGGGAGCCATGTATCACTCCTATTTGACCGCTGGGCGCAACTTGTCTATGTCTCATCAAGAATCTTACCTATACAGATCCGCCATCTTCTTCTTCTCCACTTTCCGTTCTCTTTTCTCAACCTCCTCTTTCCTGATTTGCTTTGCTCGCTTCTTCTTCTTGAGTGTTTTTATTTTGAGTTTAGCGGGAGGATTGACGGCTTTGTACTGCAACCCATCATCCACTTCAGGCTCTTTGTTTTTCGCTTCCTCCAGACCCGACGACATTTCAGCTATCCAATCGGCCTGTTTCAACAAAAAAGCGAAACATCTGTTTATATTCTAGTGATATTTTTCTATGGTGAAGTCGTCGTTATAATGACAGTGGAAACAAATCCTTATTGGGGAGCGGTTTGACTAAGTGATCGCTTAAAATTTGAAACATAAACGACCTTTACCATGGGAAATCTTCTCATGCTATATTTTCTCCATGGCTGCATGTTCTATAGTGAGGTCCACGTTATAATGGCACTGTAGGAAGATAGGAGAACAACGTTGTCGATCCTCCGTTTTGTCAATGCCTTCTACAGACGGTAGCTGATACAGGTTCATTGATGTTATATTGACTGTTCATTCTCGTTTAAAATAATAAATCATATTTTAATAAGCAAGAAATTTCACTTTTCAAAATATTTTGAAATCCCTCTATAGTGAGGTCCACGTTATAATGGCAGTAGAGAGAGATTGGAGAACAACGTTGCCGATCCTCTGTCTTCTATACACAGTAGCTGATACAGGTTTATTGATGTAATATTAACTGTTCTCGTTTAGAATAATCAATTATATTTTTCAATAATTTCATAATGAATTTTCATAATTAAGCTGAAATATTTCAATTATTAATTCTACATTGTTAAAAGACGATCTGGCCACAGAGCAAAGCGAGAAAGAGATAGCGCTATCCACTTTGTTGAATGATAGACAAGGATAGCAATACCATTGCTAATCAAACACTGCCATTATAACGTGGACCTCACTTTAGTAGAGTAGAGTCGTGCCGTTGGCATTTTAGTTTGAGAAGTATTGTTATTTATGAAAAAGTATTAATTTATTAAAATGTATTAAAACATATTAATTTATTGAAGTGTTATTCCTATTATATTAAGCGAGCAATTTCTGTATTTATATATCTGGTTATTTATGTTTAACGGATCTCGAAAACAGCTCTAACGATTTTCACGAAATTTGGAACATAGTAGGTTTATGATATAGATTCGATTGCACTAGGTCTCATCCTTGAGAAAACTCGCTGCACGATATTAAAAGGATAATTTATCCTTGGCTGAAACAGCTGTGGATAGTAAAAAAGTGAGAATGTGAAAAATCGAAACATCCCCGGAATTCATAAGATGACGTATAGCCAGCTGTGAAATATAAACACGATCGTTTTGGAGAATTGTGTTCTGTTTATCAATAAATAAAAATAAGGAGCGAAGCTCGGTGCCCGATATTAAGTGTTAATGTACCAAAAAGTTTTGACATTTTAAGGTCAGTTCTGTTCACTAGACAACACACTTTACTCAATTGTAGTCAATTTACTCAATTCACTTTACTCAAAAACACTTTACTCAATTCTCAATAGTAGTGAAAACAGTTACTCGACCAAATAAGTTGACCAAGTTAGCTCGGTAGAGTTAGTATGCTAGTTACACGAACACTTAGACGGGCTACACACTGGTGTCGCAAGACACGTGTCGTGTCTTATCAAGTTTCATGAGACATGCATGTCTTTTGCATGTCTCTGTCGCTTGTCGCATGTCTCGTGTTTTTCGGTTGTTACAAAGCTGTATTACAGACTGAGCATGAGCAGTGACAAAGAGTGCTCAGTGCTGGCAGTAGACAGTGGCTAGAGCGCATGCTCGGAGTGATGTCTCACGCGACATGTGTCGCATGAAACCGGTTCCGTGCGAAACCTGTCCGATACACAGGCGATGCCTCGAACATCTGTCGCAAGCAGTGAGTAAGCTCTGATTTTACAACACAGGTTGGTTTCATATGCGACATGCCTCGGACATGAGATTTGTCGTAGAAATCATGTCTACGACACCAGTGTGAAGCCCCCCTTACTCTATTGGTGAAAACCATGCTTGAATTCAAACAAATCAATTAAAGATTTACCACGCACCTCCCTCCTCTGTGCACTCATCCTGGTGAGACTGGCCGTCAACCGGTGCAATCGTTTCTCCTCGTCTCTCAGCTTCTTTCTTTGTTCAGCAGCCACCCTCTGTAGATCAGAGTGGGCGCGACGGGTAGGGTTGTAGGAGAGACCGGGGTGGGGGGTCTCGATGCTGGGCAGATGTGAAGGTCTCAGGTGAGTCAGTTTGGGGATTTTCACATCCAGCTGACCGGTGTTGGTCAGCAGATGTCGGGTAGTGTCTTCTTCCAACCATTCGCCGACATCTAGGCAGAAAAAATATAAAATAATATTAATTTCTACAAGATAATTGTAAGCAGCAAGTGGGCTCTTAGTATAAAATAACAGGTGATTCAGGTTTCATTTATCTTTCATTTTTTATCAGCTACTCATTCTCAAGTTTAATTTCAGCTAATGATCATCTCTCTATTGATCCATTCATCAAATCATCACAAATAATGACATTTGTACTGTATTATTCATATTGAATGAAAAAGACTAAGGAATTGTCAAAAACCACAGATTTATTGATACTTGAAAGACCGGTTTCGGTTATTACACCATTGTCAATCTCTGATTAACAGAAATTGTTTATCACAGATTGACAATGGTGTAATAACCGAAACCGGTTTTTCTAAGTATTAATTAAGTATTAATAAATCCGTGGTTTTTGACAATTTCTTAGTCTTTTTCATTCAATATGAATAATTACCACAATATAGACTTCTCAACTACACAAAAAGTATTAACATTCATCAACTGGGCTTTAAATAATTGTGGAGAGTTGCCTTTGTAAATGAATGAATGGAAAGATAAATAAAATTGACAAATAACACCTTTTTTCTGTACAATTTATAAAAATAGATAAATCAATAAATAAGTGGATAAATAAATTTTATGGTCCGAATGTTGGGTGAAGTCAAGTAAATTGTTTCTAAATAAAAATACCATTTAAAATTGATTCATTCATGATAAAAACAAGCACAACACTAACAAACCACTAATGGAATTACTCACAAAATGCTAGAGTTTATGAGATAGAGAAGATTTCTTTTCATTTTATTAATCCGTAAAGAGGCACATTTTATATTGACTAGGTTTTGAAAATTATGGCGTTCATCACATAACATTAATATACAGCATGTCTGATTAGTCACTCCCTATTTTTATACAGCTATAGTTTCTTTATTTATGAACCAATTTTGTTAGATAGAGCAATCCTTGAGGTTGTGTTTAACACCAATTTTCATTTGTTTCAGTTTAAAAATGCACCCTCTCTTCACTGTGGAAGAACGAGCCAAAATAGCAGCTCGTTATGTGGTCTGAGGATCTGTGGTGCGAGTACAAAGATGGTGGAGGGCTGAACGAGGGATTTATGCAAACTGGAAGCAAAACCACTGAGATCTTTCTTAAGAATCGTTGCAACAGAGTAACGTCAAAGACCACTTTCACGAGATCCTTGACGCAGTGATTTCTCAGGACTCCTCATGAACATTTCACGAACTCTGTCAACATTCTTCTGTCCTTGACGTTGATGGTCTTCCTGATTGTCTTGCATCAGTGACACTCCCTCTTGTTAGTAATTTGGAATGGGAATTTTCAACAGATTTTGCATCCAGTTTTGCATAGATCCCTCCACCATATTTGTACCCGCACCACAGATCCTCAGACCACATAACGAGCTGCTATTTTGGCTCGTTCTTCCAGTCAAGAGAGGGGGCATTTTTAAAGTGAAACAAATAAAAATTGGTGTTAAACATGACCTCAAGGATTGCTGTATCTAACAAATGTAGTTCTAACAAAATTGATTCATAAATAGAGAATCTATAGCTGTATAAAAATATGGAGTGACTTATCAGACACCCTGTTTATCAATAATGTATAAATACATTGTTGAAGACGATTTTTGAAGTATGACTTATCAGACACCCTGTTTATCAATAATGTATAAATACATTGTTGAAGACGATTTTTGAAGTATGACAGTCGTAAGTCCCATTGACGGCTTAAATTATATATTCAAGCGGTGGGACCTCCCCGCAAGAGACTATTTTGAAGTTTTTTGCAGCAGCTCTTGCACGTATGTCGCAGTGTATGGCATTTACTCAACAAATAATTTGTTGTTTTGAGGTTTTTCATGGATAATTTTGAGGGTTTTCTTTAACCAAGTGGAGAAAGTTTCCTTAATGACTTATCTATTTAAATCAGAATGTGACTCGTTACTACTAAAGAAAGTTGCATTTGGAGGGATCAAGCATTTTTGCTTACATAGATTTTGTCGGTTGCCGTGATCTGCTGGGCGTAATTTTATTATCAAGCAAACATTAATTTAAAAAGATAGAAATCCAAATCATAAATGCACAATCCCTTTTAAATTGCGATCTGAAATAATTTAATTTTAATTAAGATAAATTTAATTTTAAATACCCAATAGGTATTTATAGGAAATATAGGAAATATATATAATAGAGTACTAAGAGGGCTTTTTATGTTGAGAAGGTTGGCTGGAAGTGTGACAATAGAGGTCTTGAAAACAGTTTACTTTGCGATTATCCACAGTCACCTAGCCTATGGTATAATTTTGTGGGGAAATAGTCCTTTGGCTGGTAAACTTTTCCTGCTACAGAAGAGAGCCATTAGAATATTACACAATGAAGAGCCACGTAGTCATTGTAGACCATTGTTTATTGAGAATAAAATTCTGACTCTTCCTTCTATGTATGTCCTGGAATGTCTGTGTTATGTCAAAAAGAACCTGGATAAATTTAGCCTCAACTCTGATAGGCATACATACAATACAAGAGGGGCAAGTAATATAGGTGTCGAATGGTGCTCTTCCAGCGCATCATTGAGAAGTTTCAGGGCCCAATCTCTCAGATTTTATAATGCCCTTCCGTCATTGGTAAGAGACCTAGATGCCACCCAATATAAAGATAGAGTTAGGAAAGGCCTAATAAGAGGTGGACTTTACAAGGTACCTGAATTTTATAAAATTTCACAGTCTATGTAAATCTGTTACTATTGTGTATTTTTAGGCTGTGTATACTTAGTTTGTAATCTTGTTTAATAAGGAAATTTTAGATGTAATTGTGTTTTAGCTGTGTAGACTTTTGTATTGTTAATTATTTTGTATTATTTTGTATACTTGTGACGATGACCAATGTTTATTGTAAACCGAATGGTAATAAATATATTATTATTATTATACAAAACAATGAGAATGTCGAGCTGAACGTTCCTGTGATCTTTGGACTGCTGTTCTCATCCTCTGCACATTTTCTTGCTCATGTTCTAATGGATCAGTATACTACCAGTTCCCTCCAGCTTCCGAACTCAGGACCGTTCTGTGCTGGCATTAGGAACGATGATAATACATGGATGTTGAACTATCGTCAAACAGCTCGTTACCACGAGAAATGATTAATTATTGACACGGACTAAATTTCAACTCTAACACAGCTCATGTGTCATTCGAAGCATACTGCTTAATCGGTTATATGGAGCACCAGTGCAGCAAAATTAAAATGAAGTTGGTAACAGTGACTGCTGTGGCTGCTATAGTGAGCAGAGGTGCAACCAAGCACAACGCGCTAATTATTACTATTATATATTATAACGAGGACAGCAACAGCACAATGCCACCACAGCACACACCACACAGCTGCCCCCCGCCATTCAAACACACATACATTATTCAGGCAATTTTACCCATAATTACCCACTTTTCATATTCAATGGTAACTGTAGGAAAAATTTAATGTGAAATACGTGCGCAAAGTTCGTTTGCTGCACTCAAGAAACCATTCCGCCCTCGCCTACGGCTCGGGCGTAAACGTTTCTTTCGATGCAGCAAACTGTCACTTTGCGCACTAGTTGCACAAATAACTATATCAAAATTAGACAGATTTTTCTTCACTGAGATTAAATTATAATATATATACAGACAAGGCAAGGTCATAATTTTGTGTTCTACAAAAATTCCTCTACAAGATTCATTGTATTTCATACCAAATATAACTCTAAGTGCTTTCTTTTGCCATATAAATGCTTTTTTGAAGAAGATGAGTTGCCCCACAGTTTTACTCCATAAATCAAGTGTGAATGGAAGAGACCAAAGTAAATCATTTTAATTACATCAAGGTTTACACAATATTTCAGTCTTCGTAAGAGAAATGCATTGCATTAATTTTAAATACATTGTTGAAGACGATTTTTGAAGTATGACAGTCGTAAGTCCCATTGACGGCTTAAATTATATATTCAAGCGGTGGGACCTCCCCGCAAGAGACTATTTTGAAGTTTTTTGCAGCAGCTCTTGCACGTATGTCGCAGTGTATGGCATTTACTCAACAAATAATTTGTTGTTTTGAGGTTTTTCATGGATAATTTTGAGGGTTTTCTTTAACCAAGTGGAGAAAGTTTCCTTAATGACTTATCTATTTAAATCAGAATGTGACTCGTTACTACTAAAGAAAGTTGCATTTGGAGGGATCAAGCATTTTTGCTTACATAGATTTTGTCGGTTGCCGTGATCTGCTGGGCGTAATTTTATTATCAAGCAAACATTAATTTAAAAAGATAGAAATCCAAATCATAAATGCACAATCCCTTTTAAATTGCGATCTGAAATAATTTAATTTTAATTAAGATAAATTTAATTTTAAATACCCAATAGGTATTTATAGGAAATATATATAATAGAGTACTAAGAGGGCTTTTTATGTTGAGAAGGTTGGCTGGAAGTGTGACAATAGAGGTCTTGAAAACAGTTTACTTTGCGATTATCCACAGTCACCTAGCCTATGGTATAATTTTGTGGGGAAATAGTCCTTTGGCTGGTAAACTTTTCCTGCTACAGAAGAGAGCCATTAGAATATTACACAATGAAGAGCCACGTAGTCATTGTAGACCATTGTTTATTGAGAATAAAATTCTGACTCTTCCTTCTATGTATGTCCTGGAATGTCTGTGTTATGTCAAAAAGAACCTGGATAAATTTAGCCTCAACTCTGATAGGCATACATACAATACAAGAGGGGCAAGTAATATAGGTGTCGAATGGTGCTCTTCCAGCGCATCATTGAGAAGTTTCAGGGCCCAATCTCTCAGATTTTATAATGCCCTTCCGTCATTGGTAAGAGACCTAGATGCCACCCAATATAAAGATAGAGTTAGGAAAGGCCTAATAAGAGGTGGACTTTACAAGGTACCTGAATTTTATAAAATTTCACAGTCTATGTAAATCTGTTACTATTGTGTATTTTTAGGCTGTGTATACTTAGTTTGTAATCTTGTTTAATAAGTAAATTTTAGATGTAATTGTGTTTTAGCTGTGTAGACTTTTGTATTGTTAATTATTTTGTATTATTTTGTATACTTGTGACGATGACCAATGTTTATTGTAAACCGAATGGTAATAAATATATTATTATTATTATTATTATTATTATACAAAACAATGAGAATGTCGAGCTGAACGTTCCTGTGATCTTTGGACTGCTGTTCTCATCCTCTGCACATTTTCTTGCTCATGTTCTAATGGATCAGTATACTACCAGTTCCCTCCAGCTTCCGAACTCAGGACCGTTCTGTGCTGGCATTAGGAACGATGATAATACATGGATGTTGAACTATCGTCAAACAGCTCGTTACCACGAGAAATGATTAATTATTGACACGGACTAAATTTCAACTCTAACACAGCTCATGTGTCATTCGAAGCATACTGCTTAATCGGAATTGGTTCTGCCGCCACTTGTAGAATTAAAACTAGATGAATACTAAAATGAGTAAGATAAAATTAATATATAAACATCTGGATTGAATTCAAATAAGAACAACTCACCAACTTCCTTCTTAAGCCAAGCATTATTTTTGAAAAGTCGCGCTTCCTCGAGCTTCTTTTTACGCTTCATTTTCTGTATCCTCTGCTTCCTAGTTGGCAGCTTCTCCTGAGTAGCTGCCTCTTTCTCTTTACGTTTTCTCTCAATGTCTTTCTGAATTACAGACTGTCGTTTCTCTTTAGTTCTTAGTATATTCCTGAAAGTGAGAATAGATGAACAAGTGAGTGAAGATTACTGTTCAAACAACATACTATACATAATGTATCTATTATAGAGAACAGATGCTAATAGTATAGATAATGTATCTATTCTACAGAGTTGTGCAGAGGAAACGCATGTTTTTCGAACAGCCAGTACTCGTCAACGGGAGAGGGTATTGCCCTGGAACGAATGTTGGCAGACAACCCATACTATGCCATTTTTTTTAGAAACATTGAATCTGTAGTCACAGTGCAACGCTTTTTCGTCAATATTTTAGAGTTGAGGGTCGAGGTGCAATGCCCGATCGAAATACTGTACTCCGATGGGTTGCAGCGTTTAGGAGTACTAGTTCTGTGATGAGAAAGAAACCACCTGGTCTTCCCCGTTCAGTTCGTACTCCTGAAAATGTAGACTGAGTCAGTGTCGTCGAGTCGATCGTCTAGGACTAGTAATAACTGCCGAACTGACTCGGTCTACACTTTCCGGGGAACAGGAAAGACCAGGTGGTTTCTTTTTCATCACAGAACTAGTACACCTAAACGCTGCAACCCATCGGAGTACAATATTTCGATCGGGCATTGCACCTCGACCCTCAACTCTAAAATATTGACGAAAAAGCGTTGCACTGTGACTACAGATTCATTGTTTATAAAAAAAAACTTCTCAACAGTGAACACACGATGTTGTACGTTCCAACGCTCATAGCAACTGAAATGACATAGTATGGGTCGTCTGCCAACATTCGTTCCAGGGCAATAACCTCTCCCGTTGACGAGTACTGGCTGTTCGAAAAACATGCGTTTCCTCAGCACAACTCTGTATAAGCTTATGTGATCATGAAATTCACAAGTGAGTAAAGATTACTCTTAAATTCAAACAATATTCTATAAATAATGTATCAAACTTACATAATCATAAGATGTACAAGTGAGTGAAGATTACTCTTGAATTCAAACACTATTCTATAAATAATGTATCCAACTTTTGTCATCTTCATAAATGGCAATCACTTTCTTGTACCTGACCAACTTGTCAATATCCATGTGGATGTTATATAATTGTAGATCAATAGATAAACTAATCCATTCTAAAAATCTGATGCGCTATCAACAACGATTGAAGAATTACTCACCTTTTCGAGATGGGGTCTTCAACTTTGGATTCATTCTCCAAACTCTGAAAGCACTTTGGAGGCTGTTGGGCTCTTTTCTTTTTCTCTCTTGCACTGACAAAGACAACGGAAGTCTTTTTGCTCGTATCTTGTGCCTCTTTATCGATAGCGAATAGTTTGTCGTCATGTTTTTCGGAAAGAGAACCACTGAAAGAAATACAGTTTTTTAAAAAATGAGGTAAGTTATAGCAAAAAGGAAATATAGCATAAGAAGATATCCCTGGTATTGGATGTTTATGTTCCAAATTTCAAACCGATGTCTTGTTAAAGCTGCGTTTACACCAAAGTTAATAACTTAATCTTTATAGATTATAATAGATGAACATTTATGTGTTTTGTCAAGTTCCGTTCAATCTATTAACATTTTGTTAATAGCTTTGGTGTAAACCCAGCTTAACTCAAATCGATTATTATAGCATAAGAAGATATCCCATGATATAGGATGTTTATGATCCGAATTTCAAGTCGATGTCTTGTGAAATCAAGCCGATTACTGTCAACTACAGTCTATTATTAGTGTTGTGTTGGTAGTGTAAGAGTGTAAAAACGGCACAGTATGAGAGACTACCACATAGCTTCACCAAAAAAAACTCTAGTGAGGTCCATGTTATAATGACAGTATTTGATCAACTTTGGTTTTGCTATCCTTGTCTATCATTCGACAAAGCCGGTGGTACTATCCTTTTATAGGTCCACAACTATACCAATTAGGTTTTTTACAGTGTAGAAATATAATTAATTAATGCAGATAATCGGCATTGCTATTCTTCTATCTTTATCCACTGCCATTATAACGTGGACTTTACTATAGGCCTTCTATAGTGAGGTCCACGTTATAATGGCAGTGTTTGATTAGTATTGGTATTGCTATCCTTGTCTATCATTTAACAAAGCGGATAGCGCCATCTCTTTCTCGCTTTGCTCTGTTGCCAGATCGTCTTTTGATAATGAAGAATTAATAATTAACAAAATATTTCATCCAAATAGTCGGCAGCCATTTTCTGGTGTCCGGCGACTAATATTTGGTGTCACGGCTGGTGACCGTGGTGACCCTAATATAAGAACCCATACAGTTTCAATTCAAGATTGAACTTATTGAACATTTCAATGAAAATGTATAAGTTTTATTGATTTAGCAGTCAAAATGGATGACAAATCAACTATTTAAAAATAAAAATCGGATTACTAATAAACTTTACCCACAGCAGTGCAGTTTTTAAAATACAGACATTATAATAGCATAAATAGATCTGATGGTAGACTAAGATTATGATTATTCCTTAGTCCAAGTTGACATTTACAAGCTTAGAAAGGCCTACCTATAAATAGTTGCCAATAGATACTGGAAGAATAATAAATATTGAGATTGCATGATAATTTAAAACTTACCCAAGTCTTTCCTCGTGTAATTTATCTTCATAGAAATTTTCCACGTCTGTTATATCCGTGAATCTCCATGCCTTCTTTGTTTTCTTGGAGAACTTAGTCTTTTTCACGGGAGCCATGATTGCAGTGTTTTATTGTAAGAATAAATCTTGCGTTTATTGAATTGTTTTACCACTGGTACAAATTATTATTGCTTGAAAGATATATACAAAAGAAGATTACATTCACTGACAAGCATGCAAACAAACTTCTAATTGGTTGAGGTTAGATTAAAGAATTAGAAAAAGAAGATAACCTCAAAATAAACGAAGAGATGACTTCATACATCGCAATCAAGGACGCTGTGGCTATTTCAGCGCCATTTTCAAACTTCTGTTATCGACAGATTGAAGTTACCGGTAAACGGTATTTTGATACCACAAAAAAAGGGAAGGTACTGAAATATGGCCTAAAGAATAATATCTTGGTAATAGTTACACTGTATACCTTAAAATTGTTATCCTACTAACTTTGTAACAGCGAAAATTAACATAATCTTTGAATATTTATTTTTCATAGATTTTGACATTGCCCATACAAAAGTTTTGTCCACAGGATATCCTTGGGAACTTTTGGGAATTTTCAAGGGAAGTCCTCAATATCCCATTGGGATGTCCCTTGGACATTCACAGGATCTCCTTGGGCTGTTTTATGTTTAACAAACATTCCAGCGCATAAATATTAAATAGCATGAATTGTCAAAATTTTATAATGCTTGAAAAATGGTTTGCAATGAGACCGACTAGGAACACCAGCAATAATTCAAACAGCTCGCTTTTGCAAAACAAACAGTTTTGTAACATTGTAGTATCATTTCCCCATGCATTAACACCGTAAGCTAAAAGACTATGCACATGAGCAAAATCAACAGTTTTTAACACATAAGAATTGACAATATCAATACGGTAATCATCATTATAAATGTTTCTACATTTAATTTCTTATTTCCAATATTAATTTGTTTAGTTGTACTTCAAATCTTCTTTGTTTTTCAAACGATTAATGTAATGGAAGCAAAATGGATCATTGATCTGTTGCTTCCACATATTCTTGTTTTCAATAAATAAATGAAATTCGAACGATTAAGTAGAAAAATACCTCTAGACAGCCTGCCATGCAACAAATCTGTCACTATCTGATATTTCATGGGTTGTATCAATGTTGGGCTCAATTGTGGTGCCTGTTAACTTTCGAATTTCGGATATGAAATAGTTATTGAAAATATTTGCCACCAAACAAGGATCGGTTATAACCTTCTCATCTTGTTTCAAGCATATATTGTAACAGATTGTTATATCATCATTTGTTAAGCTTTTCACAATAACATTCCATGAAGCCTTACTTACATTTTTTGATTTCTCTATTTTGTTTTGAGACTATTTTGTAGAATTTTCTTCGGTTGTTTTCAGTGGCAAAGCTACCTATAACTAAAAGGGGAGTCTAGGAAAACTGAAGCTTACGGCTTACTTCTTTCAGAGCTGTATAATTCACTAGATCATTACACTCATCCATTGTATAATTATTAAGAAACAAGAAATTATGCTAAAGGTTCAACAAATTGAAGATAAAATTCCGAAATTGAAAAAGGATTTAGTTTCATAAACCAAATTTCAAAACGTTGGTTAAGTAAACCAAAGCAAAACGAGTAGTAGGTTGAGAAAAAGACAAGAGTGTTACACCAGCCACAAACCAACTGATTTATTTGAAATATTGAAATCTTCAAATTTTGAAATGCATCGATGTTTGAAGACGATTGCTTCGATGTCGACCGTTGGATACATCGAGATCTAGACATCAATACGGACGGAACTCCAACTATGAACACAGCTGTAGAGAGATGCTGAGAGCCTAGACTCCAAGTCCTACTACATAGCTATGGTGCTACGTCATATTGTCATAGCAACCATACAATACGCCACGCCCATTATGAATGAATTGAGAGTCCAATAAATAAGAGACTCATCATGTTGAATGAATAGATAGCTAGTCGGCGTGTCGGCCAGACAGAGAGCGATAAAACAGTTTGGAAGGCGGTCTGGCCAGCTCTTATCCAAGTTTGCAAAGAAATATATGCTTACTAATAAAAAATAATATAATCACATCAATCATAATTAATTTTGGGGAGTCTCAGACTCTTAGATTCCCCATTAGCTTCGCCACTGGTTGTTTTACACAGGTAGGAGTAATTGCTTCTTAGCTTCTTTGTACTCATTTTCTAGATTTTGTCCTCCATACCAGTTATAAAATAGTCAAGTTGGCTGTGACGGTATGTTCTGTGGTCCACTCTAGTGTGCTGCTCGAAAGTCACATGCAGGTTATAAGATCCAATTGAGTCATATAGAGAATATCCCTTTCAGAGCTATCTATAAGGTTGTCAATATTGAGGTCGCCACATAAGACAATTTGGTGATTAAAGTATGAGTTTTTGACCATGCATAAAGTATTTTCAAAAATGTCCGTGAATTGTAGGAAATTAGTTCGATAGGGTGGTCTGTATACATTATTAATATAAAACTGTGCTTACCGTTTTTTACAATTACACCACAACATTCAAATATTTCCTCGACACAAACTTCTTTCAATTTGGCTACTTGATTTAATTTACTAGAGTTATCTATTGAGTGTAAAAAACTAACTCCACCTCCGGTTTTGTTTTCTCTATGGAAATTAGCAGGGATAGTAAAATATTCTCAATTTTTATAGATTTGTATTTCAACTCATTGAGCCAAGTCTCAGCTAAACAAACAATGGCACATCCACTGTGTGGGAGAGTGTCCCGTTACAATAAGAGATAAGATACTTCACCAAAGTTGTGGAGGTGAGGGGTATGAAACCCTCAATTGACGAAGATAGAAAGTATAATCTTTGCAAAACCAAATAAGCATAGAGCTAGAGGGGTAATTCAGAGAACACCTTTCCGAGAGAGGATATAAAAATAATTAAAAATATAACTTGACAGAGAACATTATTAAATTTATAACACAGAATTGAAATGGAATATTTATTGTATTAAAGCTGCGTGAGTACCTTATCTTATCAAAATTACTGCTCGCTATCTGACAATTCGAGCTATGCCAGCCCGCTTGTGAAATGTGTTGTCACAATACCTACAAAATCAGTTACATTAATATACAATAATCTGGGTTCAGACAGATCTAAAAATGAGCATTGTCTTGATGAAGTCATAGTTCTACTGGATTATCGAAATATTCAATACGGCAACAGGATGAAAGGCTTCTTCATGAGTTGGAATAAAGTACCTATATTTCCTGATGGCACCTTCTAGAGAATTCTAGAGAATAATCAAGGTCGGTAGAAAAATACAAGAATGATTGAGATGGTACTGGAAGGACAACAAGATAAAAAATACAATAATTATAATTCAATGTTATAAAATAGCACATTGCACTTAACGTTAAAATGGCAACATAAATACTACCATTATAACGTGGACCTCATTGTAGGAAGATGATACAAGGATGATAGACAAGGATAGCAACACCAATGTTAATCAAATACTGCCATTATAACGTGGACCTCACTAGATAAAGATAATACAAGGATGGTACGAAGATGATACAAGGATAATAGACAAGGATAGCAATAACAATGTTAATCACATACAGTCGAACCCACGGTATATAGAAGAAGACGGTAGGTGTCACGCGCATGTTTGTGCTGAATTTCCGGTGTCGCTGACGTCATTTTATATACAATCATCTGGTTCTAACTAATAAGTTTTATAAAATTGCCAATAGGTGTTAAAAACCTCGGTTGGTGGCGATGACGTAATCTAGCTGGCTGGCCACTGCGCACACATTTCATAACCCCTACCGTTTTCATCTAAATACCGTGATCGAACCTCTCTATAACGAACCTCCACTCAACGAAATCCTCTACATGACGAATTTTTACCTGGTCCCATGACATTTTAGAGTTTGACAGCTTATTTACCTCTATTTAACGAATTTCGGCCCTCTCAACAACAGAGTTTTCTCTAGACTCCAACATACAAAATGTAGTGTTGTGTATAGGAAGCAGACGGTCATTTTCAAGGATCAGCAGAAAGGTCAATTATAGACTAAAAATGATGGCAAATCAGGTAGGAAGAAGATAGGGTGGTAGACAGTCAATAGAGGTTGAAACACATGTCGGAAATTGAATTCCAAGAACTTGTCATTTGTAGACCAGGCAGGTGAACGACTGGACTTTCCCATTCTTGCTTTTGTCACACATTTCAATTCTTTGAACTGACTATGATGGCTGTGACGAACCTGAGGAGAAGAATCCGTCAGATCAAGAATTCTAGAAGCGTTCAAAATTATCAAGCAAGGATTAAAACTGAAAAATAGTGTACCAGACAACATGTTCGACTGTTTGAATAGATGTGAGTCGTTTATTGATCATGATGTTTTATTCAAATGAAGAATTCAACCGGAAATTACTCACTTCTTCAAATAAAACATTAAGAATAGGAGAGTTGAGTTATTGTAGTATTTGTAGTGAAGTTATTGAAAAATTACCGTATTTTGTGTTCAATCTAATAGTAGTGTGAAAATTAGTAAAATAACTTTGATGAATGAAATTGATGAAAAATATTGCTACTGAGTTACTTTGATTAAACTCAACTAATAGTACAAGTCAAGCTTTCTGGAGGAAATAAATGTATGTCCCAAATTTATTTACCGTCGTGATACCATATTACACGATCCATCAGATCGTGGCATTTTTCTTGACAGAACAACCTCTCAATAACGAATACCTCTCTGCAGTGAATTTTTTGTCGGGATAACCGACTTCGTTATACAGAGGTTCGACTGTACTGCCTTTTTAACGTGGACCCCACTATAGTACCAGGTTTTCTGTCACGTTCAAGAGTATTTCAGTCCTTGGTCTACTTCAGTTCAAAGTAGAAGCTCTTCTAGATATTCCTCAAACTCCTCATCTCTGGAAGGTTCCTCAAGGTCAGGTGGTTTCTGTTTCCAAATACTAACTGCCTCGGCATCTTCATTTTCCTCACAATTTGTGTCTTCCGTCTGTTGCTGGTCCACTTCTGTCTCACTCTGTGCATCAGTTGACGACACCTTCTCACGTTTTCTATCTTTGTTGGACTTCAGTCGCTTCAGTTTCTTCTTTTTCACTTCTTTCCGTTTCGTTTTGTAGTTCAGTTTCTCTGAGCAGTCTGGACATAATCCTGCAAAACAGTATTATATTTGGATTTACAATTCATTTATTGAAGTATCTATAATAAAAAAATCATAGAATATCAACAAATAAAAATCCAAGTACCCTTTTTTAAACATGTTTCGTTTCGATATTTATGTCATTATCAAGATTTCACTTACTTGATAATGACATAAATGTCGAAACATGTCGTGAGTGAAATATTAAGAAAAAAATACTTAGATTTTTATTTCTTGACATTTAAGAGTACCCCTAACAAAAAAAAAGGTAAAATTATAGAACTATAATCTATTCAGATAGTCTACTTCATACAAAATGAAGTACTATGAACTATTATCTATAATAATAATCAAGGAATAAATTGGTTCATACACTTACGGGATTGATTGATTGATTGATTGAGTACTTTATTTATGTAGATTACAATATATACTGGCTTATACACTTATATACAATAGCTTACAATACAGCAAAATTATAGATTAATTTACATAATATAGACTAAGAAAATAATTATTGAACTGTATATGATATGAAAAAGCAATTTGTAATATAATAACTATAGATAATAATCATATTGTTATGCATCTACATAAATTGGCGGAGCTTTGGACATATCAATGTCCATTCTTCGGAAAGAATATTAAAAATATCCTCCCCACTAACTCTCTACCAAAACGTTAATTTCTTTATTTAAAATGAGGATTTATTTATTAATGGAAATATTGTAAAAGTTTTAATCAATATGAATATTAAACAGAAAAAAAAACAGAAAATTGATAAAGTAAAATAATTATATAGGTAGATAAGATCAAATAATTTGGGATAGGAAATTAACGAATGACACTTCATCACGTCTGAGCTTCTGGACAGATAAATTTGAAATTTTGCAAATAGATTATTAATTTACAGATAGGCTTATTTTCAATTCTTCGAAATTTCAGTTAGTCCAGTTTTTAATCATACACTTGTGCCTTGCAGAACACGGGTTATCTGCCAGTCTATAATATAATGTGGGAAAGAATTGGCTTATACACTTACGGGATGGGAAATTCACAAATTACGCATCATCACGTCTAAACTACTGGACTAATTAACTTGGAATTTTGCATATAGATTCTTAATTTACCGAGGATGGTTATAGGCCTATTTTAAATTCTCCAAGATTTCAGTAAGTCAAGTTTTCAGTTTGTCAAGTTTTTAATTAGACGCTTTCGGAGCTCAAGTTACCTGCTAGTATATAATACAATTTACACTATGAACTGAGATTTTGTGGAATTTCTCCAAATTAAGGTGGAATAAAAAAATCTGCCAGTTTTACATAATTTATTTGAGCCACAATAAAGTTTCAATGCACTTGAGCCACCACCATCATCAAGGCATCAGGATTTCTTGAGTGCATTAAAAGTTTGGCTCGAGTAAATTATGTGAAAATGACAACATTTCTTTTATTTTACCTTTTATATGATACTCAAAATGATATCAATATTAGTTTAATTATACTCACGTAATTTGACTAAAGCATTCTTCTTTTCCCCATGTTCAATGTATCCGAAATTCACCTCCCACGATCTCAATGTCTCTTTATTTGCGCATTTTTTCTCACCACAAACAAACTGGCCTTTTCCTGAGATCAATTCGGGTTCAGTCTGCCATCTCATAGCAACCTGAAAATCGATAAAATAAATTATGTTGATTGAGAGCAGTGATATTATAAGCCTAAGCGAAAAATCAATAAATAGATTTCTTACTGATTACTAAGGGCCAGACCATATAAGGCGGTTTTAGAGTCGGCATGGCAGGAAGCATTCCTATTGGCTGATTGAGTTGGCGCTTGAAACTCCCTGTCAACTCTAAAAACGCTTAATATGGTCTGGCTCCTATTGTATTCAAGAAGTACCTTGATTCAATGAGTTTACAAACAGTTTTATCATAGTAGTATACACAGTTGGGACCAAGACACACGAGGCGTTTGTCACGCGAGTCAGCACACGGCTCTACAGGTCAGGAAGCTCTCCGATTGGCTGATTGGGTTGGTGTATCGAGAATCAGCCAATCGGAGAACTTCCTGTTGACTCGTCTGGAAAGCGTATTACGTGTCTCAGCTCTTATGAACTTTTCAATTTTTCATCTATAAGAAAAATGTGCATTGAAAGATGAATTTATAGAAAGACAAAATACATAAGTCTTGCCTACTGATGTTTGATCTGTTAGGCCCGCCGCAAAGTTGACCCACGAAAAGCAACCCACGCCGTGGGATGTTTTGTAAACCATTGCTAGGCTTCTCTAGACATTATTTGTGTAATACAAGCAATGAATAATTTACTTGTCAGCTGATTGATTATGAAAAATTCTATAGCAATGGTTTACAAAACACCCCACGGCGTGGGTTGCTTTTCGTGGGTCAACTTTGCGGCGGGCCTAACAGATCAAACATCAGTAGGCAAGACTTATGTATTTTGTCTTTCTATAAATTTATCTTTCAATGCACATTTTTCTTATAGATGAAAAATTGAAAAGTTCATAAGTTCACCCCAAGGCGTGGGTTTCTTTTCGTGGATTAACGTGGGTCTATTTAGCGGCTGGGCACACACCATTTAGTCAAGACAAGACAAGACATGATCAGACATGTTCAGTCGCAATACTTCAATTTGAAGCTCAGTTTTTGCAGGGCGAACACAGTAATGTCTCCCCGCTAAATAGGCCAAAGAAGGTATTGACTCTTTGAATGTTTCAAATTTTTGTATTGGCCTATGAAAATAAAATAATTCACATAGTTGCTTATGAAGACATGTCTTTGGCATTGTCCCTGGCACCCAGCTGAGTGGCCTTAAGGCTCTGCAAAGGCTAAAAATAAACTTTCAACTGGTGATATTTATTTGGTTTATATTTTGGTTTAGATATTCGGTTTGTATTTATTTGGTGACAAAGTATTTCGATTTGTAAATCATCAAGCTATCAAAATAAAAAAGTTTTCTCAGAAAAACCTTTTTTTTCGATCATTACTTTTTGAGATATTTATCATTTTACAAAGGCGACTTTCTAGAAGTATTTTGAGCCTAGGTGATGATGATGGGATGAATGATAATACAATGAAGGAAGAGTTATGAATAAATAAGAATTATAGGTTATGCTATCCACTTGAATTGAGTCCACTTTTCAGTCCAGAAATAAGTAAACTAGAAATCAGCACCTAAAGCTTAAATTTTTGAGACAGAAAATTTCAAATTCGTTAAGAGTTAGATTCATGAGATTAAGAGGATAAATTACTTCATGGTAGGCCTATTGTTGTTTGAATGAGACAAAAATCTTTTGAAAATATGAATTTTTGAGAAGGTTATTCAATTTACCAAAAATAGTTCAACTAAAAGTTATTTTTGGTCAATTATAGTAAATTGAATAACTTTCTCAAAAATTGATATTTTCAGATAATTTTTGTTCTATTTAATCAACAATACCATGAAGAATTTATCCTCTGAATCTCATGGATTTATCTCTTATTGAATTTGAAAAGTTCTGTCCCTAAAATTTAAACGTTAGTCGTTCATATTTCAAAAAGTAATGATCGGTAAAAACATGTTTTCCTGAGAAAACCTTTTCATTTTGATAGCTTGATGATATACAAATCGAAAAACTTTGAAAAATATCACCAGTAGAAAGTTTATTTTTTAGCCTTTGCACAGCCTTAACCGGTTCAGGACGCAGGTGGGAAGGTGTGCTGAGCTGACGACAGCATGGGGCTGACGACACCTCTGACCTCTGTGTCAATGTGGTCAAATTCAATCAATGAATCACCTGATATCTGAGTGTCCACAACACTCATATCATGGAGGGCTGACTGACGTTCATGCTGCTGGAGAAGAGGCTTGTCAGTGGCTCCAGAACATACTTGAGTCTATTAGGGTACAAACACACTGAAAGCGGAGCGGAGCGTGGCGTGACGTGGTCGGAGCGTTCATGATACACACAGGAAGCGTCTGAGCGTCAAGCGTCAAGAGCCTAGAAAATGGCGTTGTCCAAGTTTGAACGTACATTATTTTGTGAGAATAATTACTTAAAGTATTGGATATTAGCTAAGCCTGCTAGGGCAGAGTGAAATTGACTTAAATCGTCGACTATTTGTTGAATATCACCATCTGTTTAATGTGTTAAGAAAGTCCCAATTTTTTGAGTACATAAAAAAGTCAACTTCAACCTTTGATTATATTTTGATGAGAGTGAAGCCTGATTTGGGAAAAAGTCACTAATTGGAGAAATCCAATATCTACTGAAGAAAGACTTGTTATAACACTGAGGTATCCATACCTCAATATGTATGAAATGGATTAGAATAGCCTTACTTTTGACTTCAAAGTGCAATAGATGAAAGTTCTCTTTTGAATAATACACATTACAGGGGAATTTGGGCAAACATTTAATTAATGTACTAGTGTACTAGATGGTGGAAAAGGTGGTAGAACAAACCGTCGAGGGGTTGGAGGAGAGAGGAAGCATTGGATAGGGCTTTGTGGAGAGGCAGACTAAGAGGAAGGAATGCCGACCCCATTTAAATGGGATAAGGCACAAGAAGAAGACTAGATGGTGGGAAAATGTAGTAGAACAAGTGCATTATTATCTACAAGAGTAGACCACTAGTATGTATATTAGTAGGGCACTCGCACTCTGACGCTCCGCTCGTAGACGCTCCAAAAAACAAACCAGCTTGTTCCAAAGTTTGACGCCACGCTCCGCTCCGCGAGTAGACGCTTCCAGTGTGTTTCAGCTCATTACTTAACATTATATTGTTCACGACGCTCCTCAACGCCACGTCACGCTCCGCTCCGCTTTCAGTGTATTTGTAGCCTTACTATTCAACTTATTAAGATATACAGATGTAAATTACTGAGAAATTGCAATTATTCAAATGCTAATAAATTTATTATTAAACAAGAATCCAAATTAAATGTTGTAATTCACCCAGAAGACTTCTGCTACTGCAAATACTGACAACAGGGTAAACAGCTAGATGGAATTTCTATGAGCGCTACTATTCAAAAATTATTTGTCAGCCCGGGAATCGAACCCAGTACCTCCTAATTGCCCGTCAGGAATGCTTACCCTTACACCAAACTGACAATCTCTGGATAGCAACGCACATTTTATACGAAGCCATAGCGGCCAGCCAGTCTATAGATGGAAATTACTGAGATATTGCAATTATTCAAATGTTAATGAATTGATTATTGTTATTAAACGAAAATACAAATTGAATGCTATAATTCACCCAGAAGACTTCTGCTACTGCAAATATTGACAACAGGGTAAACAGCTTGAAAATTCGATGTGCGCTACTATTCAAAAATTATTTGTCAGCCCGGGAATCGAACCCAGTACCTCCTAATTGCCGGTCAGGAATGCTTACCCTTACACCAAACTGACAATCTCTGGATAGCAGCGCACATTTTATACGAAGCCATAGCGGCCAGCCAGTCTAAGATGGAAATTACTGAGATATTGCAATTCAAATCAAATCAAATCAAATTTTATTTGCCATTTCAAATATAATACAAAACAATGATAAATGTCAAAACAAAGTTAAGCAAGATAGACAATCAAAGTATTCATATAAATAAAAACTTTGTTACACAAAATAACATAATAGGCGCTGCCTGCAAAACCAAGGGTTTGAGTGCTGGCAGTGAGTACCAAAAAAATTCATAAAAAGTACAATACACAAGTGAAAGAGAAGAAAAATTAATACAAATATGTATGACAATAAAAATGTACAGAATACTGATAATATGAGAAAAGTTGAAGTGTAATACAAATGGAGTAAGTTACTGCTATATTAAATTTTATGATTGGTTGCTGTTATAAGTCAATGTTGATATATATTGTGTTGGAAGGAATATATCTGAAATATAATTGAGAATTGATACAATTATTGATGAACTGTAGTAAGTGCAATGAGATGATGGTGATATTTAATATTATATTATGTTTGTAAGAATTGAGAAGTGTTTATTGATTTTATCCACTCTGCTATTTTTTTAGGATTTGCTTTTGTTGTTCTATTTGCTATTAAGTTTTCTGGTAGCAGGTTGATGAGTCTATTGCAGATGTAAGGAAATTGTCTTCGGCATACAGTCATGTCAGTTCTGTTAATTTGATAATTATCTTGCATTCGAAAATTGTAGGTTCGAGCTTGAGGTGTAAATAGATTTGTGTTTTTAATTATGTATAATATTATGTTTTTCACAAATAGTTGCCTAACTGTTAAAACTGGGAATTCTGTAAAAAGGAGATTTGTAGGGTAACGTCTGGGTCGACCAAGTGCTGCTTTAATTAAGTGTTTTTGAATTAAGGAGATTTTGTTAAAATGTACGTCCAATGCCCCACCCCATACCCTAATGCCATACTGTAATACTGACTGGGCGTAAGCAAAGTAAATTAATAGTAATATATTTAAATCACCTAACCCGTTTAACCTGTAAAATTTATGTATATATGTTTCATTTTTTTACATATATTATCAATGTGAGCGTTCCATTTGAGTTGTGAATCTAACATGACTCCCAGATATTTTGTCTCCCTCACTCTTATCAATGCCTGACATACACAGTTTTCATCCCTCTCCTGTAACCCTTCCAACTCTACATAATGATTATAATATGTACAGGAGTCTGAGTGAGTTTTTACACCATCTTGAAATAGCTCTGTAGGGATAGACCTTTCTGATGGAGAGAAAAGCATGTACACACTTTTTTTTATGTTAAGTGTCAGCGTGTGGTGATCCAGCCAAGATTTAACCCTAGCCAGACCAGCCTCGGCTAAACACTTAACCTCCCGCCAATTTGACCCAGTAAAAATTAAGGCCGTGTCGTCTGCAAAGGAGATGGAATGGCATCCATTGATGTCAATTTTCAATAGATCATTGATATATACCAAAAATAATAACGGGGAGAGCACTGTACCCTGTGGAAGACCGTAGTCGGTCAATGTCAGTTTACTGGTGTCAAGGATTTGTATTCTTTCATGCAGGTAACTTTTAAATAAATTTAACACCGTTCCCCGGATACCTATTCTCTCTAGCTTACGTAGAAGGACTTTATGAGGAATGGTATCATAGGCCTTTGCCAGGTCCAAGAACACAGCCAGAGTTTTTCTACTGTTTTTAAAGTTTTCCGTTACAATTCTAACCAACTCAGTCATTGCATCTTCGGTGGATTTACCCTCCTGAAACCCGAATTGATTTACAGCAATAAATTTGTACTTTTCAAGATATTCGACCATTCGTTTTTTTATTATCTTTTCAAATATTTTAGACAGGTTGCTTATAAGGCTGATAGGACGGTAGTTCTCGGGAGCTTTTTTGTCACCTGATTTATGGAGAGGAATTATTTTAGCTATTTTAAAATGTGAAGGAAAATGGCCTAACTCGAAACATTTATTAAACAAAATTGACAATGGTTTGGCTATGAACTCTGCTATATTTTTCAAACATATGTTGCCTACTCCATCCACTCCCGGAGAGGAGTTACGTTTTAAGCTTTTAATCATTATTAGTACCTCTTCATAACTTGTTGGATGCATAAAGAATGATTTTGGAGTGTCAGCCGCTGCACAAGGTGGATACTGTAAGTTAACTGGATTTCGTGTGGACCTGTTGAGGATTTTCTCTGCATAGTTTCTTCCTACTTCTGAAAAATATTTATTCATAATGTCTGGGTCGATTTCGGGTGGTTTATGTGTACGTTGTATGTCTAAAATTTCCTGTATGCAGTTCCAAGTTTTCTTACTATTACCTTTGTAATTTGATATTTTAGTCCTGTAATAATCAAATTTTGTTTTTTTAATAAGTTTATTCAAAATATTTCTGTAAGTCTTATACCTATTTTGTAGCTCCATATTAAACGGTTGACTGTTCATTTTTTTGTGCATTTTGTCACGTTCTCTGATTGATTTTATCAGCCCTGGAGTTATCCATTTTTTCAGTGGTCTATTTCTATTTTTAATTTTTATCTGTTCAGTGGTTAGTTCTATGTAGAATATTAATTTGTCATAGAAATTACTGATTTTTTCATCTAAATTTAAATTTTCATCATACAAGTTAGTTTCATTTTGCCAATTCTCTTGTTTTAAATAGTCAATCAATTTTGTATAATTAATTTTTTTAGTAAATATCTCTCTAATTTCTTTTGTATTTGTGATAGATTTTGTTATGTGAAAAGTTGTACAGAAATGATCAGTGATGTATGTTTTTTGTATGGAGCTAAGAACATGACTTTCCTTAAAATTCACATTTTTCCAAATATATGATCAATACATGATTTTGTATTACATGAAATGCGAGTAGGTTTATTAACAAGAGATCTCAGACCATACATTTGTAATAGGCTACTATATTCATTTGATAAATTATTATTCCGCAGAATGTCAATGTTCAGATCTCCGATCATGATTATATTTTCATTTTTTTGAACATTAGACATACTTGTGTCCAACTCATTCAGAAATGCTTCAATATTAGAAGAAGGAGATCTGTAGACTGCAATAAGAGTAAAAGGACAGCTGAAAGCTTCTAATCTAATCATGATTATATCTGCTTCCGAATTTTCACAGTCAAGATAATGTACATCAATCGATTCCTTCACAAAAATGCACAAACCGTTACTTTTATTTAGTTGGCCTGGCTTATCTATAACTGTATATCCATCTATGCTATAGTCAAAAATATTATCTTCAGTCATCCAAGTTTCAGTTAGAACTATTACATCGTATTTTATTTTACAGTTTTGAAGAGTATAAACAAATTCATCAAAGTTTTTTCTTAAGCTACGTATATTCATGTGTATAATATTAAAAGAGACAACATTATCTATTACTTCATCTAAATGAGAGTTAGGATCAAAATTTAAAATATCATCGCTCTCAATCGTATCGAAACATTCCAAATCAATCACCCCATCAAAGCCATATTCATCATTCATCAGTAACGTTAATGAAATAAGGAAAGTTATAATACAATAACAGAAATGAGATTAAAAAAAAAGAAGAGGAAAAGAGTTAAATTAAAAAAAAACAAAACTTTTAAGTTCACTAAAAGAAAAACCCATTATAACCAGCCTACTGCGCAATTTTGAATATTTTTAGGAAATATTGGACATTTGTATAATTAAATACTAATTATATTCTACTAAATCATCATCGCTCATAATTCTCCGAGTGCGAGAGTTTTCAGATTTTTTAACAAAAACTTTGCAATCACGGACCCAGACAAAGGTTAGTTTTTTGTCCTTTTTTAAATTCTTAGCTTTGCCAAGTAGTCCTTTGTAGTAGGGAGAGAGGTGTTCATTCACATATACGTTTGATAAGGGCAGCTTGTCGCATACATCGGTTGATTTGATGCCTTTCTTTTTGCGTGCCGCGGTGATCCATTCTGTTTTCTTCAATCTGGAACTGAATTTGGCCACGATGGAAGTGGATCCTTTAGCGGTTGGCATCCTGTGGACAATAGATAGGTCTTCATTCTTGAACTCCACATTCAACGATTTTGCGACGGCTTTCATGACGACATGTAAATTCTCACCCTGGGTTTCGGGAATACCTACTATTTCAACATTGTCCTTTCTAGTATATTGTTGTAGATCGTGAATTTCTTTTTCTAGCCTCTGAACATGTTTTTTATCCTCCAAGTTTTCTTTTTCGAGATTGAGAAATTTTAGTTTTAAAGAATTATGATCCTCCGTGAGGGTGTTGAGTTGCGTTTTTATAGCATCTGTTTTGGTGTTTAACTTTTCCAATTTCGTGTCCAGGTCGCCCAATTTTGAGTTGAAGAAGGATTTCAGATCGTTTATTTCCTTACGTAGATTCTCTATTAGATCAGAGGATAATTTTTTTAAGGTAATGTCTGACTGACCTGCGTTATTTTTATCCTGCTTACAGCTCGCACATTTCCACGCAGCTCTGGCTTGCGAGTTCATTTTTTTAAACTTATCGATGGACTCCAGTCTAGTACACGCAGGGTGGAACACTTTCGCACACTCACTACACTTCACTGAGATATCCTCTTCAGCGAGATTTATTTTACAGTTGAAGCACTGTGCCATAATGGATGAATTATTTGAGTAAAAAGTTCGTCCTGAGAATTTATCACGCAGCGGCAAAGGTCACTGATTAGAGCGGAGCTACTACCGACACGACCGCTCTCATCGAAAGCTGAACTGATACCAACCAATTATTCAAATGCTAATGAATTGATTATTGTTATTAAACGAAAATACAAATTGAATGCTCCAATTCACCCCGAAGACTTCTGCTACTGCAAATATTGACAACAGGGTAAACAGCTTGAAAATTCGATGTGCGCTACTATTCAAAAATTATTTGTCAGCCCGGGAATCGAACCCAGTACCTCCTAATTGCCGGTCAGGAATACTTACCCTTACACCAAACTGACAATCTCTAAATAGTAGCGCTCATCGAATTTCCATCTAGCTGTTTACCCTGTTGTCAATATTTGCAGTAGCAGAAGTCTTCGGGGTGAATTAAAGCATTTAATTTGGATTCGTTTAGAAATAATAATACGGTATTAAGATATTCCTGATAATCATACCTTGTTTTCTTTGTAAAGACTCAAGTCACAGATGCAGTACTCTTTGAATAGTTTGTCATAGTACTTTTTGGCCAGTCTTTTCTCCCATGAATTCGGCTCAACGTCGTCTTCCCATAGAAAACAATGGTTTTCACGAATGACATCTATGTCGCGTTTGTCTCTGGATCTGAAACATGGTAAGAAAAAATGTTTTAGTGGAAGAATGAAATTTCTGTTCTTCATTTTTAGATTGAATTATTGTACCTTTAAGCCTGGTTTTTATTAGTAGAGTTAGTGGTAGAGTGGTAGAGTTCCCTGGGCAAGTACTAAATATCTTGTGAACTCTCCCAATGAAAACGTTCATAGTAGAGTACTAAAGTGCGAGATAAATTACTTTTAACACGGCTCTTTCTCGAAGACGGAGAGGTCCGATGCTCTATCCTCCATTAATCACTCCCACTAACTAGCAGCATTCTCCTTATTTTGTGTCTGAGTGAGAGAGCTTTGTAACGCGACGCGGCAACACTCCCCTCCATCTATTGCTGGCAATAGCAGGTATATTGGTTTGTGTATGTTACAGAGATGTTTTCATCACAAGAACATGAAGCAAAATGACACGGCGCATCCAATTGTGCGCAGGATGTCCGTCTGTGTCTACGCTACAAACTGTGGAGGGAGAAATAGGTTTCTCCTCTTCATGTTAATAGTTATTTGTATATCTAGAGTGAAAAGTACGACTTTTTCTCCCTGTGGGAAAAAGTTTGAAGCCCGAGGCGAAGCCGAGGGCAGCAATTTTCCTGAGGGAGAAAAAGTATTTTTCGCTCGTGATGTACACAACATTTTTCCTCCATCTACATTTTTTTATAGAAACTGCAAATAAAATCATTCTAATAACTTACGTATTGGTGACAATGATTCCTAACAACATAACCTAAATCTAAAACCTAAAAACTGGTCGTCTGATTGGCACTGCCGATTGCGCTATCTATCGGCAAAAGTTGTAACAACCATATCAGCTGAAACTCCAGATCACGCGGTTCAGATTTGAATTGCAGATCAAAAATATTTGTTGGCTGGTATTTTGAATAGAATAAAATATTTTAAAAATTGTATAAATTTTTATTGTCTACTAATATTAAGAATATAATAATTATCATACAAACATATATTTCATGAGTTGATCAAATTTCTGGTTGTGGTATTGAATTCAGTTGACTCAATGACAGACACCTCTATTATGCTTTCTCATCTGAGCTTAGACCTTCTAACCTATTACAATGTGAGTTTCAAAATAGAGATGCTCCCCATGTTATTTAAATGGAGTCACTTTTACTCCCTAGGGAGTTTTTCTGTTTTTTACTACCGAGAGCGAAAAAGTGACACTTTAGTATTAGGTTTCAGGGAGTGAAGTAAGTACTTTAGACAGTAGGTGGAGGAAAAAGTAATTTATCTCGCACTTTAGTTTTAGTAGAGTCTAGTGGGATAGCACCGAGTAAGTGAGTGCGACTCACTCTAAAATGTCAGTAATTATTGAATTGAAAGCATTTATAACATTCATGAGAGATGCTGACCGTTTGTAGAGAAACCAACAAATTTGAATTTTATTCTGCAGATGATGCCCACATGAGATCTACAGTGATGTCCACGTTATTATAATGGCAGTGTTTGATTAGCAATGGTATTGCTATCTTTATATATCATTCAACAAATCGGATAGCGCTATCTCTTTCTCGCCTTGCTCTGTTGCCAGATCGTCTTTCAACAATGTAGATTAACAAAATATTCCATCTCAATTATGAAATTATTCATTATTAAATTATTGAAAAATACAATGTCAACTAAATATTTGATGAATTGATGATTTTTAAATTAATCTTTGAATATCTGAATTCCAGATGCATTACAAGAAGCAATTGAAGAATTTTTATCAGTAGCTGAATCATTCGATTCTGAATTGAAGGAAATCGATCAGACGAAGTAGGTCTCCCTGCATTTTCTTTTGATCTAAAAAACCTATTTTTCAAATTTCAATCAATGTTTGAAAATCTATAAATTGATGGATGTTTGCATGTTGATGAGTTTGATAAATACATATTAATTCATTGCCAAATCAATTGGTCTATCAGATATAATTCAATGTCTTATATCAAATATCTGTCTATAAATGTCTCTCAAATATAAATTGGATGAATAATTGTTTACATACCGGTACAAAATATATGGCATTACTTTATTATCTGATAACTTTGATAAGTATATCTATTTATCCATCCACAAGTCAATGGCCTATAGTAAATTCCACGTTATAATGGCATTGTTTGATTAGCAATCCTTGTCTATCATTCAACATATCGGATAGCGCTATCTCTTTCTCGCTTTGCTCTGTTGCCAGATAATCTTTTAACAATGTAGAATTGATAATTAATTAACAAAATATTACATTTTAATTATGTAAATTCATCATGAAATTATTGGAAAGTATAATTTCTTGTTTAATAAAATATAATTGATTCATTTAAACGAGAATGAACAGGTAATATTACATCAATAAACCTGTATCAGCTACTGTCTATAGAAGGCATTGACAAGACAGAGGATCGGCAACATTGTTCTCCTATCTTTCTCCACTGCCACATTGTAACGTGGACCTCACTATAGTAATGTGAGTGGGAAATGAGACGGATTATGCTGATTAGATTTTGTGGATCTACATCTTAAGGGTATAATCACATTGGATGGACGTTTGTGCAAGTGCATGCTTCATACATTATCCACACTTGTGGAATCAATGGCGTCCTAAAACTCAAAACACGTGATTCAACACAAAACACATTAGAGAAAAGCAAAGATGAGCTTGCAGTGGGCAAGATGTCCCTGTCTGTTATGATTCTCACAGCACCCTTTTGCAACCGCAGGATATCAGAAGCCCCTTCCGGAGAAAACTTATCATTTATTCTATGCCCCAGGTAAGTGACCCCACAGGAGCAATCCATAGATGATGTGGCAATGGAAGAGAGCGTGATACATCATCAAAAGATACCTCTCAGTCACCAGGCCCCTCATCTTGAAAAGCAAGAAGCAAATGCGGGAGAGTCGGCTGGTTATACCATAGAGAAACAATAGCCCAAGTAGATATCCCATGGTATAGGGCGTTTATATCGCAGCTTTTACTGTTATCTCAAGCCGATTACTGTGGATTTTCACTGTTTTGACCGGGTGAGTGTATGAACAGCACAATATGAGAGACTACCAGTGTCATAAAGCTTCACAGGAAAGAACTACTTGGACTATCAGCTTGAGATGACAGTAAAAGTTGCGACATAAACGCCCTATACTATGGGATATCTACTTATGCTATTGTTTCTCTATGGTTATACCTACTATTATAAATGTTCCAACTGAGATGAAGTCCAAGACAAAACCCAGCAGCTTCACTGGATCCTGAGGGTCACGCAGTTCTATAGTGAGGTCCACGTTATAATGGCAGTGGAGAAAGATAAGAGCATAACGTTGCCGAACCTCTGTCTTGTCAATGCCTTCTATAGACGGTAGCTGATACAGGTGTATTGATGTAATATTAACTGTTCATTCTCGTTTAAAATAATCAATTATATTTTATTGAGCAAGAAATTATATTTTTCAATAAATGCATAATGAATTTTCATCATTAGCATAGAATATTTTATCAATTAATGATTAATTCTTTCTTGATTGGTAAAATATGATCTGGCAACAGAGCAAAGCGAGAAAGAGATAGCGCTATCCGCTTTGTTGAATGATAGACAAGGATAGCAATACTATTGGGAACTGAGCAGTGTATACTGGTTTAGTCCAAACTATATGTAGCTCTGCTACAAGTAATGATATCAAAGTTAATATAGCAGAGCTAGCTAATCTAAAGCTAGGTTTACACTATGTAGCAGAGCTATATAGAAGAGCTACACGTAGCACAGCTATATAGCTTTGCTACAAGTTCAAAAAGTGACACTGGAGATCTGCTATATAGCCGTAGTATTAGCCAATTTTCTCAGCTATATAGCAGAAAATGAGCTATCCAAAATTTTCGGTAAACATCAAAGAGAATCTGAGCTATATGTAACTCTGCTACATGTCAATTTTTGTTCATAGTAGAGTTAGATGTAGCTGCTCTGTACTTGAAGGAAGGCTGCCGCAGCTGTTTACTGTTGTTTGCAGCCGTTTAGTGCCTGCTGGGTTTACAACAGATTATACTGTACTCATTTGTTGTCAGAGAGCTGGTAGGCTACTGAGTATTGCGAATGAATTTCATAGGTCAAGTCGTCTCTATCATCCTCATTTAGGTCTTTTAAAAGGTCAATACCACTGTATAGTTTCCTAGCCTGAAGGGAGGGGTCTTATCCAATCTCTTCTATCTCTTCTCTGTGCTAAAAATATGCGGCGAAAGCAGCGGCTGCTGCAAGAACTACCTTCTTTGGTATCTGGTTGGGAACTGAGCAGTGAATACTGGTTTATTCCAAACTATATGTAGCTCTTCTACAAGTAATGACATCAAAGTTAATTATAGCAGAGCTACATCTAGCAGAGCTATATGTAGCTGACAGAGCTATATGTAGCTCAAAGTTTATATAGCTCTGCTATAAATCAGAGCTATATAGCTCTCCAGCTACATAGTTTAAACGCAGTTTAACACTGTCATTATAACGTGAACCTCACTATAGTGACAAAATGCTTGTAGATGATCCTTTGGGTCTTGTCCTAATTTATCGATTGGCAATAAAACACAAAGTAGCAGATCAAAGATCATCTGCAGCTTGACACGAGAACTGCGTGACCCTCGGAGTCCAGTGAAACTGCTGGGTTTTGTCTGGGACTGCAAACTCAGCTGGAACAGTCATATACAGCAGGTAACCAGCCGACTCTCCCGCATTTGCTTCTTGCTTCTCAAGATGAGGAGCCTGGTGAATGAGAGGTATCTGTTAATGATGTATCACCTCTCTTCCATTGCCACATCATTTATGGATTGCTTCTGTGGGGTCACTCAGCTGATATCCTGAGGTTACAAAAGAGAGCTGTAAGAATATTAACAGGTAGCCACCATCTTGCACACTGGAAGTCCATCTTTGCTCGCCTTGGTGTACTGACGGTCTTCAGCCATTACATCCTCCTGTGTTTGGTGTATGTCAAGAGGATACAGCATACTATGGCTGCCCCTAGTGACGACATTCACTACCACAAAACCAGGCACCATGAGCTGTTGGATGTCCCTATAGTAAGTTCATCTCCTACAGTAAATATCCTAAAAAAACTAAGGTATGTTGTCACTCTAGAATACTTGATGACAGCTTAATATTCGTTATATCACAGTCACATAACATACGGAATCCTTCTCTGGGGACATGCTTCAGCCAGCTCAGATATACTATTGCTACAAAAAAAAGGCCATTAGAATAATCACATTCTCTGACCACCTGGCACACTGCAGGCCACTATTCAAAAAGCTGAGAGTACTTACAATCTTTAACCACTATGTACTCTGCTCACTCCTATTCATAAAGAACAAAGCAAACAACATGACAAAGAAAAGCAACATACAAACCTATAACACTCGACATGCGGCAGACCTGGATGTACCTCGAAGCAGACTTACAGCAACTCAAAAAATTTTTGAAATATCAGCACTGTGACTGTATAACCAGTTCTCTGAATATATAAAAAAAAGCGAAGTCAGAAAGTTTAAGCAAATATTGAAAGAACGCCTAATACAACGGCCATTATACTCATTGGCAGAACTAGTGGATGAGCCCCTATACTCAAACACGAACAGCCGCCATCGCAGAGTTTGAGGGGTGACCCCCTGAACTCCCTGACACAGTCTATCCGGTTCTCCCGGTCAAGGACGAAGAATTCAAGTAAGTAAGTAAGGTCCACGTTATAATGGCAGTGTTTGATTAGCAATGGTATTGCTATCCTTGTCTATCATTCAACAAAGCGGATAGCGCTATCTCTTTCTCTCTTTGCTCCGTTGCAAGATCGTCTTTCAACAATGTAGAATTAATATTTAACAATATATTTCATCTTATTTATGAAAATTCATCAAGTAATGAAATTATTGAAAAATATAATTTCTTGCTTAATGAAATATAACTGATTATTTTAAACGAGAATGAACAGTTAATATAACATCAATAACCTGTATAAGCTACCGTATATAGAAGGCATTGACAAGACAGAGGATCGGCAACGTTTTTCTCCTATCTTTCTCCACTGCCATTATAACGTGGACCTCACTATAGGAAATGTCTCCACCGATCAAAAGCCAGTTATAGGATTTCTGCCCTGAAACTCTTTAACAAGCTGTCTCCTGGTGTGAAGCGGTTGGATCAGGCCGCCTTCAAGTAAACTGTCCAGAAGCCGCTGTGACATGACAAGGCATATTGCAAAATAAATGAATTTATGGGTAATATTTCAAATTTTACTAAAATTGGTCACTGAATCGCTGCTATCTGTGCGATTATTTATTGAATTGTGTGTTTTGAGTTTCATGACGCTATCAATTCCTTAAGTGTGGATAATGGATAAAGCAGAAGGTATTAAAGATGCTTTGCAAACTCCTCCAAAACTCTTTCTGGATAGAGAGGAACCATGGTTTCTTGGTCATTTATCATGACTGTGACTAGGAACAGTTAGTTCTCATGATATGGAAACAATAATTCATAATATCTAGTCAAGTAACTGGAATCCTGATGCTTTATGTTGATGATACTAACCATAGAATTAAATAGCATATACTGATATGTATAATAAATAAATAGCTGTAAGTTATTGGTGTACCTCAACTCTTCATTTTCTATGAATAAAGAACAAATTTAATAAAAGAATACTCACGTATTTCTTTTTAGAAGTTCAGAGCTTCCTTTTCGTTGAAGAACATAAACATTGATGAGCCTTTTATGTTGTTCAAAAGGAGTCATATACATCAACTGATTGGAATATCTTGACATTTCAATTGAGAAAATCTATAAATTCACTGGATAAAACATATAATATACAAAATCATCTCATAAACACCAGATTGATTGCAATAAACTCTACTAAGGATTCAAGTTTTAGGTTAGAGTACAGAAAACAAAAGTCGAAAATAGAAAAATTCGATATTTTTGATCAAAGTCGAGTGTCGATGTTTATATAATCGAGCGTTGACTTTTTGTGGTAAATTTAAATGAGAGCGGACTTCAATAGTAGCCTAAGCCTGAAAAACTCAATCAAATTCACGTTTCATCAATTCAAAACTTAATTCATCCGGAAGAATTGTTGCGGAATTGAATATTTATTCAATTTTAATAATTTATAAAACGTCGAAGTCAACGTAGTGAATGATTCAAAATGTTGGCCAAAAAATGTAACACTAAAGCGTTTTTTATTCAGAAGACAAAACGTACAAATAGAAAAGTAGATTTTGTAAATAAAAATGACGTAATTACTGATTGTAATGAAATAAATTATTCGACTTCCTCGCATTGTGAGGAAAAAATTGTAAATAGAAATGTTTTACGTATATGTTTTTTAAATATTAGATCTATTTTTAACAAGGTTGAGGAATTGGAGGTTGAGTTGATTGAATTGAAACCGGATATTTTGGCATTTGCTGAGACTTGGTTAAACCAGGATAAAGATAAAGTTTTTAAAATACATGGATATGATAAAGTAGCAGTAGCAAATAGAAAAAAATCAAATGGTGGTGGAGTTGCTATATATTTGAAACAGAGCTTGAGCATGAAATCATACCCATTGCTATATGAAGATATTATGACTGAAGGGGTGTTTGAGGGTAGTGCATGTATTTTCAAAAGTGCTGAATATAAATTCGTATTTCTTGTTGTGTACCGTCCACCGCATGATAATAATTTCTACAATTTCATTGAAATATTGGAGCAATTGTTGAACCAACTCGATAGTTTGAATGTTCCTATTTTAATATGTGGAGATATGAATATCGATGGCAATATTGATTCTGTATATAGAAGATGTTTTTTGATGTGTTGGAATCCCACAAATTGTTGAATGTTATAAAAATGAACACTAGAGTGACTCCAAATGTATCAACACAAATTGATTATGTACTGATAAGTGAGAACATAAAACAAGTACAAAGCGGCTGTATAGACACACCCTTGTCTGATCATAGATGGCTCTACATAGATATAGATGTGCATGTTAATACCAAGTTATGCATGAAAATAGAGAGAAATAGAATTACAAGACTGGGTATGGACGAATTCTTTGGAAGACTTGGCATGATTAAATGGATGGACATGGATGGTGAAAAGTCTTGTGACGAATTGTTCAATAAATTTTATAACGATTATAGATACTGTTTTGAAATATGTTTTCCAAAAAAAGATCTATAAGATTAATAACTCATTTGATATGAGTTGGATTGACAATGACATATTATTGTCAAAAGAAAAATTAAAAGAAATGTATTGGAGAACTCGGCAAGTTGGTGATGAGAGAGCTAAGTTGGAGTATTGTAATGCAAAGAGACAGCACTCACAATTGGTTTCTGGTAATAGGAGGGCATTCTACCGAGATAAAATAATAAAGTCAAGAAATATCAGCAAAGAATCATGGAGAGTTGTTCACAGTCTGACAAAGGATACTTTCATCCATAATAATATGAGGTTAAAAATAGACGATGAGCCAGTTAATGATCCCATTAAGATTGCACAAGAGTTCAATAAATATTTCTATGAGGAGGTAAAGAGCCTTGTTGGTGATGAATTACACAATCAAGATATTATAGAGGATGTTTGCGAGCAAATCGATGGTCGTCATTTTCAATTAAGATCAACTTGTGCCGATGAAGTGATTGAAATTATTGATAGAGTGTGCAATAAACCAAGTGCTGGAGTTGACAATATCCCATGTAGACTAGTTAAAGCCTCAGCGCATATTATAGCTGAACCTTTGTCGTTGATTATTAATAAGTCATTTGAAGAAGGGAAGTTTCCAGAAGCGATTAAAACATCTAAACTGGTCCCAATATATAAAAAGAATGAAAAAGATGTAGTATGCAACTATAGACCTGTAGCTGTACAATCAGTCTATTCCAAAGTTTTTGAAGTTGCTTATCTGGACAGATTGATTCCATATTTGGAGCAACACCGATTGATAAGTGGTAGACAATTCGGATTCCGTAAGAAAAAAAGCACAGCAGATGCAATTTTTGCCTTATTAACTGCAGTGTACGATAAAGTAGATTGTACGGACGAGGTGTACACAATATTCTACGATATGACCAAGGCATTCGATTGTGTTAATCACAGAAGGTGAAGCTAAAACTTGTCAAGTATGGAATCACAGGAAAACCCTTGGATTGGATAATGACTTACTTGGAAAACCGACAACAACTGGTCACTGTGAGTCACATGGGAAAGGATAATGTTATTCGACATATAAGATCACAAGTGCAACAGGATGTTAACATAGGAGTGCCGCAAGGCTCAAATATGGGTCCAGTTCTTTTCCTGCTTTTTGTGAATGATCTTCCAACTTCAGTACAAGCGGGGGAGATTTGGATGTTTGCAGATGATGTGTGTCACCTCTTAGTAGACAGGAATTCTTCTGAAGCAATTAAGAAAACGCAACAAGGTTTGAATGAGATGAGTATATGGTGCACAGAAAATAAGCTGGTACTAAACCAAAAGAAAACGTGTGTGATGCAGTTCCATAATGTTAAGAAAAGAGACTTTAGTCCACGTTTGCGCATTGGTGATCAACACTTAATTTTTATGAATAAAGAACAAGTTTAATAAAAGAATACTCACGTATTTCTTTTTAGAAGTTCAGAGCTTCCTTTTCGTTGAAGAACATAAACATTGATGAGCCTCTTATGTTGTTCAAAAGGAGTCATATACATCAAATGATTAGAATATCTTGACATTTTAATTGAGAAAATCTATAAATTCACTGGATGAAACATAAATTATACTAAATCATCTTAAAAACGTCAGATTGATTGCAATAAACTTTGTCAAGGATTTAAATTTTAGGTTAGATTTCAGAAAACAAAAGTCGAAAGCGAAAGTAAAGCAATTCGATATTTTTGATCAAAGTCGAGTGTCGATTTTTACATAATCGAGCGTTGGCTTTTTGCGGTAAATTTAAATTAGAACGGACTTCAAGAGTAGGCCTAACAAACTCAATCCAATTCACGTTTCATTTATTCAAAACTTAATTCATCCAAAGAATTTATTCTTTATTGAAGAATAAATATTTATTCAATTTCAATAATTTATCAATCGAAGTTATCTAAAAATGATGAAGAGTCTCAACGAAGATACGAAGTCGAAAATTTTAAATTTGTTCTGACAAGCCCTTGGCAAAGCAATCACTTTTTCATTATTGAAGAGACTTGAAATGTTGTCAAAACCCCACTTTATTTAAATAAAAATTATCATTTCACACGGGCATGCTTTTCCACAATTTCCCTATTGTTTGATAATCATTGTCATACCTTGAATTACTATTAATATATTTATGTTTCCATCCACAGTATAATAAATAGGTGTGTATAGAACAGCCAGCATATCATATTATTTATATTAATAGAAATAATTTTTGAGTGTTGCTGTGCTATTCAAGAAACTGGCAACAAATTGTTGAAATCTCAGTTGCCAACTCTATTGAAAAGGTGACTTTATAAATTACTATTATAAAGTCACACATAGCGTTTGCACACATCAGCAAGTAACAATAATTACTGCATTGTCACCCCAGTGACAGTAATTTACTCACTTCATATTTGTATCAATTTTGTAGTATAAAATACCTATGTAGTAAACTTTGTAGTATCAATCTAATATGTAGTACTGTATAAAGAATTTACAATTTCTTAGTCTTTTTCATTGAGTATAAAATAACCAGTATACCTATTCAGTATACACATGTAATAACGAATCGCCTGATCAAAGATAATTCACTTTTAATTCAGAATTCTGACTGCCAGTCGTTCTTTTTAATAGCAAAAAGTGATTTAATAATAAGCAGTTCGTGATGGAAAACAACAATAAAAAAACATAATTCAATCGGAAGAAATGTTTGGTCCTCATAAGGCTGGTGCATTGTGCGAGCTTTTATTGTAACTGAACTATATCAATATGCAATGTCAATACTGATTGAGATATTCAAATTAAGGTGATGAATTAATAGAGAACATGGTGTAGGGTTGAAGGAATCAATAAGTTAATAAGTCTTGGTTCAGCATCTAAAACTTTGAATCAATTCATCTCTTATTACCCACGAAAAAGCCTGGAGCTCATGTGGGCATCACAATCAGCAAAAAAAAGGAGCCATAAAAGGTACGACGATAGCCTATAAATGATAATACACTTTTCAATTTTATTCAACTTTACTTTATTTTCCATTCACACTGATACAAACACATGTTTGTTGGTTCCATTTATGAACAAGAATGTTTATACAATTTTGAACTAAGGTCCGTACTTTACAACATTATGTACACCTAATCAGTCTTTATACAAATCAAATTATTTCAACCTAACATCAATCAACTTGTAATCTTGATAAATTATTCTATAGGTTTACAAATGAGTGTAGAATACCGTGATGTTTTTGCAAGAATTTTTCAATAATAATTATGTTTTCTGCAAGCTTAATAATTCATACTTGACTGTTGATCTTTCATGAGTTTATTATTTACACAATATTATCTGGAATATTCATAGAAAATATTGAAAGATTGAACTCATTCAGTTGATACTATCAGAATGATATGGCAATAAAAAAATTTGTAATTATTACACACTTTGTAGGGTGTATAATGCCACAAACAAAAATATAGCATATAATACTATCTTTCCTCTATGATAATGTTAACACAAGATCTAATCAATGGAAATTGGGTTTTACAATTTTGGTACCGTAACAACTGACATGAAGGAAAAGTATATCGGAATCAAGCATCACTAAGCCGGTTAAATTTTAACCGTGATTAATTCCATGAGAACCAATCAAGGAAGCCGTCTTATCAAAAAGACCTTCTCTGATTAGTTCTCGTGAAATTAATCACTTTTGTGCAACCGGGCCTAAGAGCATTAAAATTATTACTTCATAGAAAGTAGCTGCACTAAAATAACTTTATGCTTGATAATGACGGTAGTAGAAATACGATATATATATATTCTCCTGCACTTCTTAAAAATGGTCCTTAGCATGGGAGAGATTCTTCAAATACTATACGGATTAAAGGGAAAAGAATGTAACATTTACCAAAAATTATGGTTGTCATATCAGACTAGTTATTTGTGCAACTAGTGCGCAAAGTGACAGTTTGCTGCACCGAAAGAAACGTTTACGCACGAGCCGTAGGCGAGGGCGGAATGGTTTCTTGAGTGCAGCAGAGGAACTTTGCGCACGTATTTCACATTAAATTTTTCCTTCAGTTACCATTGAATATGAAAAGTTGGTAATTATTGGTAAAATGATGGCTGAAATCCATCAAATGTTTGTCTGTATAATTTTGTTATCAATAACAACTTTAATTAATTTTAAACTTGATAATCCAATTGAAAATCAATAATCGATAATTTATTCAATTTAAAAATTAAATGAATTCAATTCATTTGAAAATTTGAATAATTTTGAGTAAATCTTAATTTCTAAATAGTTTTTTAACCAATCAATTTATGAATGAAAAAAATATTATTTGAAATAATGAATAATTAATAATATTCAAAAAAATTTAATGAGTTCTCATTTTTATCTATTTGAAAAGATAGATAAAACAAATTTGCTTTCAAAATACACGCCAACAATGTCAACAGCTGATTGGGATGGCTGCAAGATAATACGCA